>NC_073303.1:369806385-369961385 GCF_027595985.1 Sorex araneus
GAACTTCAGATTGTTGAGAGAGAGAGAGAGAGAGAGAGAGAGAGAGAGAGAGAGAGAGAGAGAGAGAGAGAAGAAGGAGAGAGAGAGAAGAGGGAGAGAGAGAAAAAATAGAGAAAAAGAAGAGGGAGAGAGACCGAGAGGGAGAGAGACAGAGAGAGAGAGACAGAGAGAGGACAGAGAGAGAGAGAAGAAGGGAAGGAGAGAGAAAAGAGGGAGAGAAAGAAGAGGGAGAGACAGAGAAGGAGAGAGAGACAGAAAGAGAGACAGTCACTCAAAGCCATAAAGAGAAACACAAATCTAATGAAGAAACAAAGATTTCAGACCCAACCCCCATGCATGAACACGACATTATCATGACCAAATTCTCATGGATCTGTCCATGGGTCTGTCCGCCAAAGGTTTTAGTCCCTGACGGATACACACAGAGATCCAAGTGTGAAAAGCAAGTCCCTTCCATGGCTGTGGAGGCCCGCCGGCAGTTCACGGTTCTTTTTCTAAACGGAGCAAGGAGCCAGTGGAAGGGGAGACCACCTCTGTCGGCTCCTCAGAGCGCCAAGGTGGAGGAGAGAGAACTGGACTGAAGAGAGTTGTGCCGAGCAGAGGAGGGTGGCTGTCCAAGACCCGCCCACCGGGACACAGAACCAATCTGAGGAATTCCACAGTTGCAAGGCACAACTCGGATGCCATGTTCTTGGCAGCGGAACCCAATCACAAGACAACAAAATACGAAGTTAATGACACTGAAAATAACTGCTTCCTCTTTCTTCAGGAGCAGAGCAGGATGGAGACAGAGAGGATGAGGCTTAACAGCCAAAATGCAATGGCGGGAAGGGTGGGATTTGTTCGGCCCCAGATAAACCCTCTGCAGTAGGAGCGCAACAAGGAAATTGTTGAACGCATGCACGCGTGTGTGAATGAATGAAGCTAGGAGCGGAGATCTTACGAGATGTCATAAGCAATGGTAGAGCCATTACCTTTCTTTCGTTCTTTCAGCAAATGGCACTGAGCTCTTGCAAGCCAAGGGTCGTTTCCGGACACGCTGGTGGATGCACCAAGGCAGGAGACTGAGCCCCGTCTCCCAGGTCATGGGCTGGAAGGAAGAAAGGGGCAGCGAGCATCTATGCGGCGGAAACCAGCGAGGGCTGAACCGAGAAGAGCACCACAGGCTTAGCAAGGAGCCCAGAGCTTCATCCAGAGGCTGAGCCCAGAGGGATGGAGAAACCAGGGCAGACACGTACCCCCACAATCCAAGGGGACTGGCCAAGTTTCAGAACCCTGCCGGGGCGGGGGGCAACGGGAGCCGGAAGGTGACAGTGGGAGGGAAATTCAAAGGCAGGAAGGCACCAGACTCGCCTGGGATCTCGTGTGTGTGTGTGTGTGTGTGTGTGTGTAGTGGCTGGGGGGTGTGGCTGAACACTTTTGGGCTTTCAATCAAATCTGGGTAAGGCAGAAGCTGCGCTGAAGAGAAACGGGGGGCTCACCTGGAGAATTCAGAAGAGAGGTGGAGTGACCCAGGGGCAGGGGTGGAGGAGGGAGGGCAAAACTGCAGGGAGCAACGGGTTCCCCCCTCCCCCCCACCCCCGGCTTGGGAGGGATGAGGAGGAATCTCATCTTGAATGAAACGTTTGGGCTATCTGGGCCGTGTGAGCTGCCCACAGGAAACCCAGGAGGAAACAGGAAAGCGGAAGCGGAGCTGAATAGTACAGGTGGGCCCGGGCGGGCGGGGGAGGGGGCCCAGGAGGTCACTGGAAAGGGAGTCCAGGGACATGAGGAGAGAACGGGCAGGGCTGAGGAAGGAGAGAAGGAGAGAAAGTACAGAGCTGAAAGATCAACTTACTCCACGTGCCAGTGGAAAGAGCTCGTCCCACGCCTTTCTAAAGGCAAAAAGCATTCCCAAGCCGGTTTCTAACTTGAGTTATAGACATAAAACCCACCGCTGCCCGGGTCTCAGTCACAACAAGGGTGGGGGCACCCCTCGTGGGGTCCCCCCCGAGGATGATGCGTAAGCTCAGGCACTTCCTCTGCAGGGAGGGTGCGTGACGGGGAGCGGGGAAGCTGGGCCAGGCTTCTCCCTCCACGCTGCCCCGCCACAGGGTGGTCCACGCTGCTTCCACTCGGCGGGGAGAATCGCACGCGAGGAAAGAACACTGGGGGAAGGCGAGGGAGAGCGAACAAGCAGCTCGTTCCATCTGCAGTCACCACAGACACAAACACAAGAGCCGGGAGGAGGCGTGTGGAGGAGGGAGCCTCCGTCCACTCCCAGGCGCTCCTGTCCGGGCGCTATCAGGCCCCGGGATGGCGATAAAGCAGCCCCTGGGAAGGCCTCCTCCACACACGTGCAGGGGCTGCTTGGGAGAGACCCAACCTCCCCACCTTGCGTGGGACGGAAGCCTCGCACCCGATGCCGTTTCCCACAGAGAGCGAGATACTCCCCCACCCCCCACTCGGCTCGTCCCTTACCTGTGGCCTCATTCGGCTGCAGATTGGAAAGTGCAAGAAAGGCAGAAACGAGTATCTAACTAAATAGAGGAAATGCCTGTCCCACCAGCCCCCTAGCACGGCGAGGCTTGCTTCCTTCCCACATCAGATCTGGAGGCACATGGGCTCCCTTTTCATCCATCTTCATTTGGTCAAAGAGTTTCTAAATTGTTTCCAACACCTATTATTACTTTTGACAAGGGAGATAGAAGCTGATGAATACATGTGTTTGGATTATCTGGCTCATGTATGTAAGTGGTATGTGTGTGGGCTGGAGCAATAGCACAGCGGGTAGGGCGTTTGCCTTGCACGCGGCCAACCCGGGTTTGATTCCCAGCATCCCATAGGGTCGCCTGAGCACCGCCAGGGGTTAATTTCTGAGTGCAGAGCCAGGAGTAACCCCTGGGCATCGCTGGGTGTGACCCAAAAAGCAAAATAATAATAATAATAATAATAATAAAAAGTGTGTGTGTACATACATATTAGATGACTGTAGAGTTTCAACTCTACTCTTCAAAACTTCATCCCAGCTCTTACCAGTCACAAGACCGTGATGATGGGGCCATGGACCCTCTGACCTTCCACAGGCCCTAGTCAGTGCTGGCCATCACCTCCCCATGCTGACCACCACTCAGAGCTCCAGAGAGCTGCTAGCGCTTGGCAACTTACACCAAGGAGTCCTACGGAACTGCAAAAAGCACGCAAGAACACAGGTGAGAAAAAAGCCTTTGACCCACCCCTTCATGTGGACCCAATGTTGTCATTCTCACCGCACCCAGAAGTACCCAGAAGAGTCCCCGCCTTCCTCCATCACTGCAGGCTGAGGAAAGAGTGCAGAGAGAGGACCTGGTCCGCGCAGCCCTTCCCAGAGGAAAGGTGGAGAGCACGTCCCCGCGAGCAGCCGCCCTCTGGCGCTCCTGCTGCTTCTGCCTATTCTCGGATGCCTAAACAAAGACGTGCGTTTCCAAAAGGGGGTGGAGGGGCTGGAGACACAGAAGGATCCCAGGGGAAGGAAGTTCAGCTGGAGTCCAGAAGGCTCCGAGCCACGGGGACTGGAGCAGCCTGGAGCTCCCGGAACACGTCACAGGAAGCAGTCGGGGTTGCAGCACGAGCCGGGAAGTGGGAAGTCCCAGTGGGACCTCGGGGAGACTCAATGTGGGCAGTTCTGGAGGAAGATCCAGATTGGAGGCGGGCTGGAAACAGCAGGAAGCCTACAGAATAATTCCTATGGGTTTCAGAGAAATACTGGGAGAACTCAACAAACGCGCGCATACACACGCACAGTCTTAAAAACGGTCAGTACTTTGGGGCTGGAGCGACAGTACAGGGGGTAGGGTGTTTTCCTTGCACGTGGCCGACCCAGGTTCAATCCCTAGCATCCCATATGGTCCCTCGAGCACCACCAGGAGTAATTTCTGAGTGCAGAGCCAGGAGTAACCCCTGAGCATCGCTGGGTGTGACCCAAGAAGAAAACAAAAGTTCAGTACTTTCAAGGTCATGGTTCTAGGGGCCCATCTGCTCAGGATCACCCCAATTTACACCGACATAAAGGAGGAACCATATTTTCACTTTCGTGGACATTCCAGCTTGGATTGTTGAGGGTTACAGTCATCCAAGACACAAAAGAACGGCCGTCAAGTAGATGACGGCGAACACGGAAAGAGAATGCAACACTTCAGACACGCTTTCCTTCTGACGCGTGTGATACGTGAGTAGTGAGTCATCTCAACCTGATGCTACTGGTGGGAAAGCAAGCTCTTGCGGCTTCCACGGAGAACAGAATGCCAATTTCCCCAAAAACTGAGAGCAAATATAACATACGATCCACCAACCGCCCCCCTCCGAGGCATTTCTCTGACGGAGGAAAAGCACTCCCTGGAATGGACACTCGCAGCCCTGCACTCACCTACAGCAGGGGCATTCACACAAGCCGAAACGTGGCATCAAGCCAGATGCCCACAGACAGAGGACTAGGGAGGGAAGCAGGGCCTTGGGGGCCGGGGGTGTCTCTGACTCAACAGAATACTACTCTGCTGTTAAAAAGATGAACGAGTGTCTTTGGGAACAGAATGGATAAAACTTGAGGTGACCGTGCCAAGTCAGTCAGGAAGGGAAAGACAATTACCAGATGGATTTGACTCGCATGTGAAATAGAAATAACTAAAACAAACTGGCAAAGAAAAAAAACCCCATAAAACTTAGGAGAAACCATAGTTAGGAGAAACCATAGTTTTCACCCTTAGTAAAACCATGGCAGTTTGGGGGTTGGGGGCGGGGACGGTCTCTGAGAGAAATGAAGAGTGGGGTCTCTTGGGGGGGGCAGTGAGGGTTATGTGAGGTCCCATCATCACAGGGAATGAAGCAGCACAAGCCCGACTCAGCCTTGCCGTGCCCTGAGCCGGGCGGCGAGGGGGCTGAGTCCGGACGGGATAGAGGCCGCCAAGGCACTCGCCCCCGCCTCCCCCCTGCAGGCCTCTGGGTGCCAGCAGCTCAGGGTGTGGCGGGGTCTCTGACACACCTCAGGTCTCCAGAAACGTCTGAGTCAACACTTCTGCAGTCCCTGCTGCGGCCCAAGGATCGGCTCCGCCAACTCCGGGCTGAGCGAGGGGTGCGTGTAGGTGGGGAAACTCAGCCGCCAAGTTTCCACTGAGTGAGCAGCTTTCTCACGGTGCCCCGGGACGCGAAAGTGAGTGCTCGCCTTCACGCGGCAGGATGAGAGGGCAGGACGAGAGGCCTGGCGGCAAGGACCCTGCGTTTGGGCATCGTCCTCCCATACGAATCCTAGCAGCGGGGACAGCCCCCAGCCCCAGCCTGAGGAGGCCAGAGCCTCCCCTCAGCCAGCTTCCAACAGGGGGCGCTCACAGCCTCCGGCGGGCCCACCCCGGCACCCAGTCCTGCCCCTTGGGGGCCCGCTGCCACCTTCGCCCCGGCCCCCCTGCTGCAGTCCCAGGGCAGGGGTGCGAGGATTTGGTTTGGTCGGGAAATCAAAATTCTTCTTCTGTGGACGCCACTGGCCACAGGCCGCAATGCTCTCTGGTGACTGCGCCTCTTCAAACGGACTCAAACCCCAAGCATCGGACACGCTCGTACTTCTCTTTTTCGGGGGCCGTGAAGGGTGGGGTGCTGCACACAATAACAATTCTCAGCATAGGAAAACCCCCGAAACACGGGCTGACACCTGCTCGATCCGCTGAGCTTGCGACTCGGGGAGAGAGAGCTGCCAAGGGCTAGGCCAAGCGCCCTTGCAGCTTGCAAGGTCCGAGCGGACAGGAGAAGGAGAGGGGGCGAGAAACGAGAACGAGGCGGGGGAGGGGGAGGAGGAATATTCCCCCCCTGGGCATGGGCCCAAAGGCGAGGCAGCACGTAAGGGGCGCCCTGAATATTCTCCGTATTCATTAGTTTGGGAAACCCCCAAACAGAGTTAAGCAGACACACCTCACCTCACCACGGCCGCGTTGTCTCCAAACCACTCTACAAACACAAACGTACACAAGATCAAATCATAAATAATCACCCCAAGGTCCCACGTCAAAAGTTAAAAGAGTTCCAGGGAGCGCAGGTGGGGTGCTGAGCGCAGGCCTTGCTCCTGGAGGGCCGTTCAATCCCCGACTCCGCAGCAGAAACAAACAAGCAAACAGAAAACCAAACGGGAAACACAGTCTCGCCCTGTTCCCGGTCTTCCCCAGGTCCCCAGGACGCCCAGTCCAAATTCTGGTCTTCTCAAAGGACGCCCCTCTGGGCTTCGCTTTGCCCTTTCAAGCTGAGCACCCCCGTCCCCCACCCCCACCTTCCACCTTGTGATACTCCACTCCGAACCCACAGGGCCGGGGCCTGTCATTCTGAAAACACGCTGGGAATAATTCAGCGCCCTTTTCTTTTTCTTTCTTTCTTTCTTTCTTTTTTTCTTTTTCTTTTTTTTTTCTTCTTCTTCTTCTTCTTTTTTTTTTTTGTGATCACAGAGAATGCAATTAATACCCTGGCTGCCTCGGTATGTAGACCAAACCTTCTGCCACAGTGTTGTGTGGTGCTGCTGGCGGGGCTGGCTTTGCCAATCTTTTCATTCCAACAGAAAGGATGCCAGACTCCGGTGCTGAGCAAAGTATAATGAGGCAGAAGAGGCGGCGGCCCCGAGCGCTCATGGCGGTAACGCGTTCTTCGGTGACTCAGGGGACAAAGCCACCTCCAGATCCAGGGGCTTTTTGTCTCCGCTCACCTAGGGAAGGCGATTTAAATACAGCCCAAAGAACGGGGGCGGGGAGGGCAGGGCGGGTGGGGGGCGTAAGTCATTCCATGCTTCTGTCCGTCCGCTCATCTCATCTCTGGGGCTTTTTTTTTTTTTCTTTTTGGGTCACACCTGGTGATGCACAGAGATTACTCCTGGCTCCGCACTCAGAAATTACTCTGGCAGTGCTCAGGGGACCATATGGGGTGCTGGGAATCGAACCCAGGTCAGCCGCGTGCAAGGCAAACACCCCACCCGCTGTGCTATTTCTCCAGCCCCACGGGGGCTTTTTAATTCGCAGGAAATACTTGCCTCTAGGCTAGGGAAAATAGCTGCCGAGAGCAATGGCTCCGGGAAGCCCAGGACCAAGGCGGGGGGAATGTGACTCCCTGCGGGCGAAACTCTGCCCCAAGAGAAGAGGCGAAATGGGGGAAGCTCACAGGAGGTGCGGGGCGGGGAGAGCAGACGGCCAGGGCACGCGGGCTCGGGGCTGCCTCCTCAGCACCGCGCACATCCGAGGGCACTGACCGCAGCCCTGACGCAAGCTGGGCCCCAGGGCCCACCAAGGTGACTGACCGCGCTGCCCAGGAGCCCGAGAGGAGCCGGAGGACCAGGGCCGCCGAGACCCTCTGCGTTGGCTGAGTGCCCCCGGACACCAACCCTGCCCCTTGTCTCGCACCCGGCTCACGGTGGCACCCTGATCTCTCCCGCCGCCAGGGTGGGGAGTCAGGCCTCTGTCCCCGTGGAAGGGCCATCCTGAGCACTGAGGGTTGTTACGGGGCATCTCTGAGCCTTAGGAGCAGGTCTGCAGCTGGTTACTGCCCGGGGTGGGGGCCCCAACTCTGAAGGAGGCGTCACAGGGGCGCAGTTCGTGGGCCTGAGTCCGTCGGGAGGTGGGGTCTGACCAATGCCAGCATGGAAGGAATCAGAGAGTGGGGACCTAGGGAACCGGGGCGAGGTGTGAGGCCAACTCACACACACAGTCACGCGCTCATGTACACGCACTGTATCCACGCACACAAACACACTCACAGACTTACACTCACTCTCACATTCATACACTCACACAGTCAGTCACACACTCACACACACATTCACACTCACACTCACACATGCTCAAACACTCATACTCACACTCACACAATTCACACTCATACACTCACACACTCAAACACTCATATACTCACGCACTTATACACACACTCATACATTCACACACACACTCACTCACATACTCATATCCTCACTCATTCACACATACACTCATACACACATGCATTCACTCATATACTTACACACACTCATACACACACACTCACTCATATACTCACACTCATACACACTCATACATTCACACACACTCACACTCACTCACATACTCATATCCTCACTCACACATACACTCATACACACATACGCATTCACTCATATACTTACACACACACTCATACACTCACACACTCAGACACTCAGATACTCACACACACTCATACATACACACTGATACACTCACACACATTCAAACACTCACACACACTCAAACACGCATACACTCTCTCACACTCACATACACACACACACACACACACACTCGTGAGCACACACACCGGCCTTCGCTGCTTTCCGAGTAAAACGACCCCGAGTGGCTTCCTGGACGGGCTCCCCTCCTCTTCCGTCTGGGGCCTGCCTTGGCTTCCTCCCGGCCACCCGCGGAGTCCCACGACCGGCTTCCTGACTCCACGCTGCCTTGCCCGCCCATCCCGGCCCTGCCCCACGGACCTACGGGGTTCACAGGAGCCGCCACACAGCGCCCCTGCGCACGTGCCACAGCTGTGTCCCCGCGGGAGAGGCAGGGCGGCCCCCGGGGTGCGTGACGCCCGCCCGCACTGCGGGTCAGGCTGTCCGGGAGAAGCCGCGGGAGGCACCGGCGTCTCCCAGCTCCCTGTGGCCACACTCGTTGTCACTGGTTCGACCAACCGGCCGGGCGTGATCCTTCCCCGGCACGAGGAGCACGAGGGGGGCTGCTCGTCTTCCCACCCCCGGTCCCGGACCCCCGGGGTTCGGTTCCGTTTCCCACGGCCTCTCTGCAGTGACCAGCCAGCAGCGCCCACACGGTGGGATCCAGCTCCGACCTCGGATCGAGTAAACGGCCCCGCAACGTGTGGGGCTAAGGAAGTGGGAATCCGGGAGTTGGGGGGGCGGGGCCACGAGCATCTCTGGGGTCAGGGAAGGACTAACGGACCCCGACCGGCATCCGTCAGCGCTGACCTTTCCCTGTTCCGCAAATGTCCATCAGGGTTCTTGGCTTGTAGCCCGGGAGAGAGCTGCGGCTCGAGAGAAAATTTAGGGTGCAGGGTAGGAGGGGGGCATGAGAGCCCCACCTTCACAGACCACCGTCTCCCGCCCACCCCGCCCTCCGCTGACGGCCCTGGGCCCTGCCCACCTCCAGCAAGGCCCGGGGCTCCCACAGACCGTCCAGGCGTTTGCATTCCGCCAAGCGAATTTGCATAATGCCAGAGCCAAGAGAGCTTGGCTGGGCCACAGTCCTGCATGCTGCGGGGGCCGCCGCTGCTGACCGGGAGAGGGTGGACACCCCCGTCAGGACCGGCACTGAGCAGGCGCCCCCTCCCGTGCCCTGGCAGGGGCCTGCAGCGCAGGTGAGGGAAGGCTGGTACCAGGAGCTTCTCTGCCCCTCAGACCATCTGCGGCCCTGGGGAGGCCCCCCCGCCCGCCCGCCCCCCAGGTCACCACGCAGCATTCCAGAAAGCCCCGATGCCAGGGGGAATCCCCCACAGACTGCCCACCTTCTCTGCAGAGCCCAATTTGGGGAGGGAGAACTCAGAGTGTGGCTGCGTCTCGTCAGGACGGACAGGCAGAGTGAGAGGCAGAACAGAGACGCAGGGCTGGAGCGACGGCACAGCGGGGAGGGCGTTTGCCTTGCACGCAGCCGAACCAGTTTGATTCCCAGCATCCCATAGGGTCCCCCGAGCACTGCCAGGAGGAATTCCTGAGTGCAGAGCCAGGCGTAACCCCTGAGCATCGCCGGGTGTGACCCAAAAAGCAAAAAAAAAAAAAAAAAAGAACAGAGAGGGCAAGGGCGGGAGGGAACACGCGCAGCAGAGAGCTGGATGCACCCCCGGGCCCCTCCTGTGTGCCCAGGCGAAGGCTGTGGCGCTGCTGTCTGTGCCGCTGTCGTCGCTCCTGGGTCCCCCGAGAGGCTCCGTCTGCTCGAGACAAACCGTTTCCTTAACTGCTTCTCTGTGTCCTGCCGCTGCGTGTTTGCCCCAATGGCGCTTCCGGGCAGAGAAGCCGCAGGTAGGGCCCGGCTACCCCCAGGCCCTCTCCCGGCCCTCAGACCCTCCCCTACGGGGTCAGGAGGAAACCCCGCAGCCTCCCGGGCTACTATCAGGTGCCAGCATGTCTGTGCCCAAGGAGGGCACAGGGGCCCACAGCCTGAGCCTCGGGGGGAGGCAGCCCCGCCCCTGCCCTCGGGGGGCCCACCCAGCCGTCCTTGGCCTCTCCTCGCCCTTGTCCTGTGCTCAACCCCGAGGACGCACCAACTCAGTCACGTCCATCTCCTCCTCGGCCGTCCTGGCAGGCCCCCAGGGCACTGTCATTCGTGGACATCCTTCCCCCTTGGGAAGACGAGCGAGGTGGGGGGCGGGTCCTAGCCCGGGTGTCCGGCCCTGCGGCCACGCACGTCCCATCTTCCCCGCTAGGCCCCTTGCAGCACCGTACCCGGGCCTGTCACTCACCGAGGTTCCAAAGCCCTCCCCCCCCCAGCTCTCTGCTCCCCGAAGGTCAAACCTGAATTCCCAGGTGCATCCTCAGGCCCCGTCAACCCCGGGGCCACTGCCCTGCAGCCCAGCTCCTCCCACCCGGCCCACAGCCCCTCCATCCTGGTCCCACCGAGCCCCCTTCTTCACGACCGATCCCGTTCCTTGGGCTTAGCTATCAACACCGGACCCAGGGCCACCTCCTCCAAGAAGGCCTCCTTTGCTATCTCAGGAACAAGCCACTGGAGGAGGGTCATCCTGGTGGTCACCTGGGCCCAGGCCACCTCCCTCCACAAGGCCCGAGCTGGCACCCCAGCACCTCGTAGCACTCGGTGACCACATGGGTTACCGAACGAGATCACAAGGCATCGGGGTGCTCAGAACTAAGAGTGGGCTTCTTTCCGAGAGTCCCAAAGCTGGGGGGTCCCGGAGGTGGGGCCTCCCCCGTCCACTCGGAGTGTCCGGCACGAGTCCAGACCTGCTATTCTAAATATGCCAACAATGTGACTCCAGCTCCCGAGAGCAACCGCCGCCTTCCCCCCGGAGCACCAGACACGGGAGCAGGAGGTCAAGCCTCCCGCCCCCCTCCCGTTCCCCGGAAGGTGCCGGGGGGCCCCGGCCGCCACCCCGGGCCATGCCGGCTCGCCTCGTCTCTTCCCGGCCCGGCCCGAGCGGCTTGGCTTCCTGTCCCGGACCGTGTTCTGGAATGAATCATTTTGCGTAAGTGGATTTTTCAGATGACTGCAGCCTAAACTTTTGAAAAATGTGAACCATTTGGAAGGGAGAGATTTCGGAACTGTGCTGCCCACTTTCCCTGAACCTGTGGACCCTTCCCGGGGCAGAGAGGCCCGTCTGCAGCCCAGGAGCACTGCCAGCAGCGGGGGCAGGTCCGCCCAAGGACAGCCACCCGAGGCCGGGGCGGGGGACGGGGGACGGGGGACGGAGGGTCTGCCCATCACCACTGCAGGCCCCGAGCCAATGCACAGACAGTGTTCTATGGCTTTCCTGATGACCAGACTCTTTTTTTCCCCCAATTTTGTTATATTGCTATTTTTGTTTATCTGTTTGCCCCAACAGTTTAGGGACATCCTGGCTCTGTCCCCGGGTCACTCCTGGCCGGGATCTAGCTCTGGTCAGCTGCATGCAAAGCAAGCGAGTACCTTACCTACTTGCCAGTTCAGTCTCTGCCCCTACCAGACTCTTTAGGGGGAGAGGTGGAGGTGTGGGGGCGGGGTATGTCAGGGGCTCTTCCTGACTCCGTACAGGGCTTACTCCTGGCTCTGCACTCAGGGATGGTTCCTGGCGGGGCTTGGAGGGCCAGAGGTGCTTGGAGCACTGCACACTGCCATCCGCCCCACTGAACTCTCTCTCCGGCCCCAGTGGCCGGACTCTCCAAGGAATACGTTGTCCCTGTCTCGAGAAAACAACACATCAAGTGAGAAAGTATCTTTTAAAAATCAGGTTGGAAAATTATTGTTCCTTATGAAGAAATGAAATTTTGGCACATGCTACATAGATGAACCTTGTTCACATGAAGGGTTTTATTTTTTTTTTTTTGGGGGGGGAGCGAGGGGGTAGCTCCTGGTGATGCTTAGGGGACCATGTGATGCCAGGGATCGAACCTGGGGCCCCTGCATGAAAAGCACGTGTTGCCGCCCTTTGAGCACCCCGCCCTCCCAGCCCGAGCACATGATGCTAAATGAAATGGGCCAGACTCAAAGATGGTTACTACGTGATTCTCTCCTAGGAGGGCCCACAGCAGTCAACCTGCAGAAACGGCAAAAGCTGTGGTTATGGGGAACTGAGAGGCACAGGGGTGTAGTGGGTGAGGGGTAGAGACTTAGTACCTACTGGGGACAGAGCTGAGTTTGGGGTGGTGATGACAAGGCTTTGGATGTGGATAGTGGGCCTAGGAAAGGCTTCATGCCACACAACCAGAGGGGGGTGGGCGGGGGGAGGTAGAAATGGAAGATTTGATGACATGACAGTTTCACTGCGACTGAAAACCAAGCAAGCATGCCCGTTAAGAAAGAACGATGGTGGGGCTGGAGCAACAGCACAGCGGGGAGGGTGTTTGCCTTGCACGCGGCCAACCTGGGTTCAGTTCCCAGCATCCCATATGGTCCCCTGAGCATCACCAGGGTTAATTCCTGAGTGCAGAGCCAGGTATGACCAAAAAAAAAAAAAAAAACCAAACAAACGATGGTCGATTTCTCATGCTGGGAGAGAGAAAGGAGCACCAAGTAAATGATGCTTGGAGGGTTGCTCAGGGTGGGAGATGCGTGCTGAAAGTAGACTATGGACCAACATGATGGCCACTTAGTACCCGAACTGTGAACCATAACACCCAAAATGAGAGAGAGTAAAAGGGAGTGTGCCTGCCATAGAGGCGGGAGGGGCGGGGGGTGGGGGGAATGGTGGGAGGGATACTGGGGACATTGGTGGTGGAGAATGGGCACTGGTGGAGGGATGGGTACTCGATCATTGCAGGACTGAAACATAATCACGAAAGTGTGTGTAAGTCTGTAACTGTATCACACAGTGATTCATTAAAAAAAAAAAAAAGAAAAGAAAAAGAACGATGGCCACGCCCTTTCGAGGGACACGCGTGCGTTTCTTCCCAGCAGGGTTGTGGAGAGCGATCCTAATTTCCAAGCAGAGGTCTGGGGAGATTCCTTGCCCCCATCATAAGGGCCTTCCCTCGCCCAGTGGGAGTGCTGAGTGTCTCAGGGTAACCCCAGGCGGGGCAAGAGAACAGTGCAGGGAACTGGGGTACCCATCCTGGCTCCAGACCCCGATCTGAGCCACCCTGGCCCGGAGAGCAGGTTCTATGCCTCAGACATCACAGACACAACCAGGCATGCACCAGGATGCTCATGATCTGATTATCATCAGGGTGTAAAAAAAATCTTATCGTACACACACACACACACACACACACACACACACGCAAACACACACAGGCACACATGCATGCAAGCGCATGCAGAGAAAGCTCAGGTAGTGGAGAGCAGGATGTATCCAGCCTGGGTTAGATCCTCAACACTGCATGACCTCCTGGGTGCATCCAGGGGTGACCTCCAGCAGCCCCCCACCCCCACCCCCGGACATGGCATCACCGGGTTAGCATCAAACCCAGGCTGGGCGTTCCTGGGAGATGCCACAGGGAGTGGCCCCTGGGGAAGGTCCATAGATGTGCGGCGGCAGCTTATAAATGAGACCCTTGAGCAGATGCTGAGCTGCAGGACTTAAAGCAGCAGCTCCTGCCCAGAGCCGAGAGAAGAGATGAGGTACGTGGCGGCCGCCAGTGCTTGAACTTTCTCTCCCTTAATGAAAGGTTACGACTGTCCCGCGGCCCGAGTGAGAATTCCCCTTCCTTTCCTGCTTGCTCATGAAATGCCATGAGGTTCCACTCTGAGAGTGAGCAAACGTGCTGCCTGCAAGAAGTGCTTGATCATTTTATTTTTTTCCAAATTTAAATATGCTTAGTCAGCAAACCCCTGGAATAAAGGAAAAAAAAAAATTTCCCTTCCGCATCTGAGTGACTGCTGGGGGCGGTGAAGCCGGAGCGAGTCAGGAAGAGAGTCGAGGTGGGTCCCAGCAGAGTTTCCTATCTTGTCAGAGGCCGTGCTTTGAAGCTGCTGTGAAGAAAGTCGTTTCCTATCAACACGGCAGCAGCGTCGTGCCCGCCCGTGATTGTGGAAACACAGGCGCTTGGGCCAAACGCGTCCAAATTAACCCGGGGGTGTGGAAAGCTCCGGGCCCCGCGCGGTCGCTCGGGGCTGCCGAAGTGGGTTTGTTTATGAGGAGAATAAAATTTACGGCTAAATAGGAAAACAGATACATCATCGTCTTGCAAACTTGAGTAACATGTCATTCCACCTCTGGACTTGGGAAAAACACGAAGGTCATGCCTAAAATAAGAGCGGCCCGGGCGGGGGAACCAGCAGGGGAAACCGCAGACTCCGTCCACCTTTTTATTAAGGCGTTAGGCAGGTCGAAACCGGACAGTGAGATCACGGCGCCCCGGCGGGAAGGCCCAGTGTGTGCCGCTGCCACGGAGAGCACACGGACACACACACACACACACACACACACACACACACACACTCACTCACCACACACACACTCTCCACACATACAGATACCACACCCAAACACCACAAACCCTCACACAACACCCTCCCCACACCCACGCCCACAAATATACCCTCCCCACACAACACCCCCCCACAGCCTCCCACATACCCCACATACACCTACACAACACCCCCCACGCATACCTGCTCTCCACTGACCTCAACATACATGCACACCCCAGTCAAAACACACTCATGCACCACCCACATTTCACATACACACACACACACACACCCAGCCACGCTCCACATACACCCCCCACACACACACCCTCACACACACAACACACACACAAACACACACACACAGTGGCCCTGGGAGGGCTTCTCAATCAGGTGCCTGGTCTGAGGGATCAGTGATCACAACTGTGCTTTACATAAGTGCCCTCGTGTGCTCTGCGCTCTCTCTCTCTCTCTCTCTCTCTCTCTCTCTCTCTCTCCCCCTATCCTCTCTTCCTCTCTTCTCTCCTATCTCTCTCTCTCTACCTCCTCTTTCTCTTTCTTTCTCTCTTTTTCTCTCTTCCTCCTCTCCCCCTCTCTCCTTACCTCCTCTCTCCCTGTTTCTCTCTCTCTTTCCCTCCCTCTCTTTTTCTCTCTCCATCCTCTCCTCTTCTCTATGAAAAAGCTATTTTCAATCTGTGCTGTGGGAAGACGGCCCCTCCTCGTTACAGGAGTCACGAGCACGATCCACTTCCCAAAGAAACCGAGAGGGCAGGGTCTGCGGCTCAGAAGAGCACCTGGGGGAAGCCCTGGGTTCTACCCCGGGGCTGCAAAGAAGGAGGCACTGAAGAAGACAGCGGACTCAGTGCGGCAGGACAGGGGGTGAGGGACCTGCCTGGCATGCAGCTGACCTGGTTTAGTCCCCAGCACCACAGGGTCACCTGAACACCACTGGGATGGATCCCTGAGAACAGAACCAAGAGTAGCTCCCACGCACTGCTGGGGTCTAGCTTTCTGAGGACTGCAAACACCCCTGAATTGCTCAAGAAAAGCTCTGGTTTTGCCTCTGACTAGGCAAAGCTACTTGACTTTGCAGAATCTGTTTCCTCATTCATAATTCCACTTCCTACCCTCCGGAAAAGGTTACTGGGGTTAAATAATCTCCTATCCATAAATGTCGTAAGTCCAGGGTCTGGCATATAATGAGATCCAATAATTGCTACTTCCTTCCTTCCTCCTGATTTTCGTGGACTGAAGCCAATGGTCAATGCTATGATAAATGAAAATGGGGAAAATGGAGAAATGAGTAGGGGGAGTGGAAGGAAATCTCCACGTATTTTAACTTAAAATTGTAAAAGTCCCCAAGCACACTGTTGAGTGGTTAACCTACCTTATCCCACAAAATTTTACCACAAAATCTTATATAATTTTACCACGTCCATGACAACCCCACTTTAAACTAGAGTATGGCCTTTATTATACCAATACATATATAAATTTCAAGGTTGAATGCTATGTTTTCAGGTGTTAATAAAAGTCAATTAGCCTCCTTGATGTAAATTGAGATACTCCTAGATGAACCAAAAAACACCCAAAAAGTTGGCACAGGAATGTAATTATATGTGAGTTGTGCTCGAGGGGTTAAAAAATAAATTAAGGGGCTGGAGTGAAAGCACAGCGGGTAGGGCATTTGCCTTGCACGCGGCCGACCCGGGTTCAAATCCCAGCATCCCATATGGTCCCCTGAGCACCACCAAGGGTGATTCCTGAGTGCATGAGCCAGGAGTGACCCCTGTGCATTGCTGGGTGTGACCCAAAAAGCAATAAATAAATAAATAAATAAATTAATTAATTAATTAATTAAAGACACAATGGTCAAGCACTCTGTGTTCACGTAGATGTAGGAAAACTTTTTCCGATGGGTGATATGTATAAATATGGTACAGACATAAAGCTTTCTATGTAAAAAGTTATGCACATTAACGTACCACATTGATTTTCATCTGGTCTGTTCTATCAGGGTATAGACAAATAATCCAATACATTTTTTGGCCTATTTCATCAGAGCAATTTAAAGAAGTGCCTCCTGCCCCCACCCCACCCCCCATCCGCTAATCCTATAAGTCACTGCTGCTGTTTCAGGACGTCACTGCCTGTCACTCAGCCCTGGTCTGACTCTGAGTGTCGTGCCAGGATGGACTCAGGAGACGCGGGCGAGGCTTCTTAGAGCGCCAGCACTTATTCGGGGGTCAGGAGTGAGTCAAGCCCACACCTCACACCCTCCAGACAACACAGAAATCCTGCTCTACTCCAGACTGAACCCGGGGCCTACCCAGCTTCTGTCAGTTACGTCGAGGGCGCCCGGCGCTGGACAGAGAGTCCTGGAGTAGGCTGCTAAGGCCCTGGGCACTAGTGCACTGGGAGCACTTCTGATCACAGCGCCAGGGGCAGCCCTGAGTGCCTGTCTTGCCTAGGGTGGTCGCAAAGCACACGTGGGCCCGCGCACATAGACTTGCCTTTGGAAACCCGATAATTCTCCAGCGAGTCAAGACACCATGGTTCAAAAAAAAAGAAAGAAAGAAAAAGATATCATGGTTCATTCTCATTTCTTCTCTCTCTCTCTCCTCTCTCTCCCCCCTCCTTTCTCTCTCTCTCTCTCCCTTCTCCTCTCCTCTCTCTCCCCTCTATCTCTCCTCCCTCCTTCCTCTCCCTCTTTCTCTCTTTCTCTCTCTCTCCCTCTCTCTCTCTCTTTCCCCCTTCTCCTCTCCTCTCTCTTTCTCTCTCTCCCCTCTCTCTCCCTTTTCACCTGGAGAAACACTCTCTGAAAACTGCCTTTTGTGGCCAAACTTTCTTCCCATTCATTGTCATGAACGGGCTGTGGACGGGTGTCGCCGTGCAAATGGAGCAAAGTCACGTTTTCGAGCCGGAAGCAGGAGTTTAAGAGAACAGGAGGTAACAGCCGATCACGTGACAAACTCCTCGACAACCAGAAGCCCGGTCCCATCCCTGGCTCCCGGGGAATCAGGAAAGCGCAGTGTCGCCGGAGGAGAGGCCAGCCCCATGGGAGAACACTTCCGGCCCGCCAGGCCTCCGAAACGCGCTCCCTTCTGGCCCTCCCCTCCGCTCCCGGCCGCCTCCATCCCTCCATCCCGGCCGCGCTGAGACAGCCTCGAAGTTTCATGCACTGAATGGAGATGGGACAGAGGGACCTTTCCAGGGGTTAAACAAAACAAAACAAAACAGGAGGGCAGCCCTGAGCCCTGCCTGGCCAGCCTGCCATGTTGTGTCCACCCGGGCCCCGGCCTTTCTTCTTCACCTGCGCACACTGACCACCCCCGCGGAGAGCCCTGCTGGGCTGACCTCCTCACCCGAGCCCACCCGCGCCTCCTTCCCTCCAGCTTCTCTCTTCCCCGCACACCCCGCGCTCGGCAGCAGCTGCTGTGGAACCACCTTCATCCCCAGACGGGAAGAAGCCAGGCCTCCCCGCTCTGCCCCCCTCCCCCCGCCCTGGTCCACGGCCTGCACTCGGCACGTCACAGACAACAAAGAAGACCCCCAAGCCCTCTTCTGCAGGCTTGGGGTCTATATGTGTGTGCATAGCGTGTTGGGAGGCCGGGATGCGCATTCTGGTAGCACGCACAAGCATGGACGTTGTGTGCCCTGCGTCTAAACCATCACCGTGTGACAATCAACACGATGGGCTCTAATATTCGAGTCAAGGATGTATTCATTGGGGCTGACGCGATAGCACAGCAGGGAGGGTGTTTGCCTTGCACTGAGGCCGGCCCAGGTTCGATTCCCAGCATCCCACAGGGTCCCCCGAACACCGCCAGGAGTAATTCCTGAGTGCAGAGCCAGGAGTAACCCTTGTGCATCGCTGGGTGTGACCCAAAAGCAATAAATAAATAAATAAATAAATAAATAAATACATAAATACATAAATAAATGGATGTATTCATCATATGACTCAGTGCAAAAGAAAAATCCCAGAACTCACTAGAAAATACAGAGATACAAGCAGGTCCTTCGTGTGTGGAACAAGGCCGTCCTTTCAGCCGCCGGCTGAGGGCCAAACAGGTAGAGAAGTCTGAGGGAAGAGCTGAGAGCCTCAACTCATATCAAATGTCCCCCCCCCTCCGCCCCCACCCATCTCCACGTTTGAAAACCACTAATTTACTCATTGGTCATGCCCTCTGCATACTCCTCGCAGAACGTATTTTCAAATTCCATGTGACATGTACTTTCATCAGTTAATTTTTAATTGAGCCAAATATTAAATGCTCGCATTAACCAGACAAAGCATGTTTAGCTACTGCTTCGCAGTGACAGCTTGTGTTATTCTCACACACAGGCCAGGCATGAAATAGAAAACTAATAACCCCTTCACTGTATTCTCAAAGTATCATTTATGGGAAAGAAAACTACATTCAAAGGAAACTTGTGTAATGCCTGTCACTCCCCCCCCTGGGCCGCAAGCTGTTCCAGAGTGGGGAAGCTCATTTTCTCACGGATACGGCCGAGCTCAAGAGTGCCACTGTCACTGGATGTATTCATTAAGAAGGAATCTGGCAGGAGCCACGGGGACAGATACTTGGGAGAACAGGCCAATTATCTGGGTGTCCTTTATAATTTGAAGTCTCTGAATTCACTCCTAGATAAGGCCCTCGAAGAGGGCCTGGCAGCGCTAGCATAAGGCGCAGATGGCCACTGAAGAAACGCGAGGGAGGAAGGGGAGGATGGGAGAGCGGGTAAATTCGCTTGTGGTTTCGTTCACAGGGACAAATCTGTAAGCTGACACATCCCTCTTGCTAAAAAGCCCCTGGAGAAGGATGGTCCAGCCTCGTTACCAGTAAACAAGTCACACAATCACTCTCACACAGCTGACAAATGATGAGCAATCAGGCTTGGAGTCTGCCCCACGCCAGGGGATAAGGAGTCTCCAAACACAAATCCCACACGTGGCCCCGAGCCGAGCCTCCACCAGCAACGACAACTTGGCCCGAAGCTGCTGGGTCCCGGGTCTTGCCCTGACTCCCTGGGGGGCGGGGCTGGGGGGAGAGTGTGTTTCCGACTGGTTTAGTGGCCAGAGAAACGAAACCTGGAAGGCTCTCTCTTCTGGACACACACCGCAGCCCCAAACCCCCACCTCCGCAGGCCAGGGAGACGGACAAGGGCATCATCTGCCCTGGTTCTGCTGCGGTTCTTTTGTTTTTTTGTTTTGTTTTGTTTTGTTTTGTTTTTTATCACACCAGGCAATGCACAGGGGTTACTCCTAACTTTGCTCTCAGGAATTACTCCTGGTGGTGCTCAGGGGACCATATGGGAATCGAACCCAGGTCAGCTGCGTGCAAGGAGAAAGCCCTACCTGCTTGTTCCAGCCCTGCTGCAGTTCTTTTGTCCTAGAGTTACAACACAGACCAGAAGGACAGAAAATCACCTCAAGGCTGCACAAAGAGCCTTGGCTGGCCCCAATATTTTGCATAAGAAGGTGATAAGCAATACTGACTTGAAGGATTTTTTTTTTTTTTTTTTTTTTGCTTTTTGGGTCACACTGAGCAATGCACAGGGGTTACTCCTGGCTCATGCACTCAGGAATTACCCCTGGCAGTGCTCAGGTGACCATATGGGATGCCAGGAATCAAACTCGGGTTGGCCGCGTGCAAGGTAATTGCCCTACCCACTGTGCTATCGCTCCAGCCCCAACTTGAAGGATTTTGATCTGGATTGGGCTTGAACCAGGAAACACGAGGATGGGGAGTCATGTGACCATATGTGCAGCTGGTATATACCATGTACATCGAGAGGCTGTGCATACATGTGTGTTATTGCCCAAGCATGTGGATTCTGTGTGCATGTGCATTCGAGGCACTTTGTGTTCTTTTTCTTTTTCTTTTTCTTTTTAGGTCACACCCGGCAATGCACAGGGCTTACTCTGGCTCTGCACTCAGGAATTACTCCTGACGGTGCTCAGGAGACCATACGGGATGCTGGGAATCAAACCTGGGTCGGCCGCATGCAAGGCAAATGCCCTACCTGCTGTGCTATGGTCCAGCCCCAGGAGTGTGTGTTCCTTGTGTAACATTACACTTACATTAACGTTATAAAATTATAACATGTAACCACTGGTAGGCTGTCCGAGTTAGTAAAAGCTGAATGTTCCAGGCCATGCAGAGTCTGGCTCTCCCAGCAGGTAGGAATGACACTGTTTCAATTCAATGATGAGAGAGGAAGTCCCAACCTTCCAAAGCATTTTTCATGTTTCACGCCTATTCAGTCTTTACGATCTGTGGGATGGGGCATTTGCTACACACTCTCTAGTGACGGGAGCAGAAAGACATCAGCCGAGGAGGAGTTTCATGCCCAAAGTGTCTCTCGCTCCATAAAACAATCCTGGTATGCATCTACTAGCTGTTACGCCCGGGTGCTGGGTTCAACTGAATTGGGGGGACTAGTTCCTTAAATGAGCAAGTCCAGAAAAGGAGCACGTGCTGATTTTACGGAGCCCAGAGCCTCGCATGGAGGATGCTACAGATTTGATGGAGTTTGCTAAATTGGCAGAGTTTGCTCCCCTTTGAAGAAAGCAAAACAGGGGTGGGGAGTCAACTTTTGAACATCTAAGGTCCCTGTCAGCTGCCTGGCCCGATGCACAGGAATCCGCAGAGGGCCCTGGGGGCTGAGAAGCAAGGAAGGTGGGACCAGCGGAGGGCAGCAAGGACTCCTTCGAGCTGCGAAGGAATAAAACGGGAAATCTACGCGGCCGGGGTGAAGGCCGAATGCATTCTAGCTTGGTCCTCTCCTCATGGCCAACTGCTTACTGAGATTTTCCACTTGGATATCCTTGGAAATTCAAGTTGAAAACATCCAAAATTAATTTCGTCATCTTGCCCCCACGAGACAGTAACTGTTCTGACTCCTTTCTCTCTTCAGGACAAGATCGTTGTTTGGAAACAGACGCGTTTCCACCTTGAGTCCCGAACCCCTTGATTTGACTCCCTCCGTCCCTCCCTCCCTTCCTCCCTCCCTCGGGACTCCCATTCCACGCCATCCTCCTCTTCCTCCTCCTCTCTTTCTCTCTCACGCTCTCGCTCTCTCGCTCTCTCTCTCTCGCTCGCTCTCTCGCTCTCTCACTCTCTCGCTCTCTCAGGGGACCCTATGGAGTGCTGGGACTCGAACCCGAATCGGCTGTGTGCAAGGCAAGCACCCTCCCTACTGCACTACAGCGCCAGCCCCTAAACTAGGCCTTCTTAAACTCTCCCCTCCAATCCCTTTTCAGGCTTCAGAAGTTTTGATGTGACCGCAGGCTTTAAAAATAGGTATACAAATCATACACTTATTGATGATCAATCGTAAATGTACTCACAAACACATGTTGGGGGCGACCCCCCACATTATAGCCCTACACCCCACAGTGTAGGACCGTCGGACTGTCACGAGCTCCTACAATGCCTGTCGCAGGCTCCCGACGGAGTCCCTTTATTTTTTATTTTTATTTTTTTTTTATTTTGGGGTCACACTTGGCAACGCTCAGGGGTTACTCCTGGCTCTGCACTCAGGAATTACTCCTGGCGGTGCTCAGGGGACCATATGGTATGCTGGGAATCAAACCTGGGTCAGCCACGTGCAAGGCAAACGCCCTACCCACTGTGCTATCGCTCTAGCCCCCTGATGGAATCCCTTTAGACAAAAGTCATCACACACATCATTTTGCTCTGCTCTGTTTTTCGGGCCACACGGGCAGTGCTCAGGGCCTGCACTCCTTGCTCTGTACCCGGGGGTTGCCTGGGTGATGCAGTGCTGGTTTTCACACTCGGGTTCCCGCGTGAAAGGCACCTTGCGGGCTGGACTATGTCTCCGGCTCTTTGGACACAGCTTTTGCTTTTTTTCCCACCCCACTCAAACGACTATCACAGGACTCTGCATAGAGTTAGTCCTCAAACAACAAAAAACAAGTCTTTCCTCCCCCCAACAAAGAAAGCTAGCGTGCATGCTGTAAAAAACAAAACTCTGTATCCAGTGCTTCCTCCGCCGCACCCGTTGCTGTCTTGGTCCTCAGGACTAAGTTTTGGCAATAGTAGTTCATTTTCCTTTGAAATATCTTCTTCTTCTGTTTTTTTGTTTGTTTTGTTTTGTTTTGTGTTGTGACCACGCCCAGTGATGCTCAGAGGTCACTCCTGGATCTGCCCTCAGGAATCAAACTCCTGGCAGTTGTAGAGAGACTAACAGGGTGCCAGGGATCAAATCCAGGTTGGTTGCATGGAAGGGCAACAGCCCTGCTCGCTGGACTCTCACGCTAGGGCCTCCCCACTTTGGAATTTCTTCCAAATTGTGTTTTTTTTTTAATTTAATTTTTATTTTTTTTATTATTATTTTTTTTTGGTTTTTGGGTCACACCTGGCAATGCACAGGGGTTACTCCTGGCTCTTCACTCAGGAATCACCCCTGGCGTAACTCAGGGGACCATATGGGATGCTGGGATTAGAACCCAGGTTGGCCGCGTGCAAGGCAAACGCCCTACCCGCTGTGCTATTGCTCCAGCCCCTTGTTTTGTTTCTAAATACAATCATTGGGCTGAAGCAATAGTACATCGGGTATGGAGTTTGCCTTGCACGCAGCCTACCTGGGTTCGATTCCCAGCATCCCATATGGTCCCCCAAGCACCGCCAGGAGTAATTCCTGAGTGCAGAGCCAGGAGTAATTCCTAAGCATCACTGGGTGTGACCCAAAAAGCAAATAAATATATAAATACAACCATCTTAGTATTTAGCACATGGCCCCGTCTCACTGTACTGATAGCTTAGTTATAAAATAATTAAAGCACCGCTAAAAAGTTTTCAGTCCTTAAAAAAAAAAAAAAAAAAGGAAGTTGGCAGGATTCCACAGAGGAAAAGGCAAAGGAGATAGTCATGAAATGTTTGACTCCAGAGTGCCAACTCCACATTCCTGCTTTATTTGGGGGGGATTTAAAAAAAAAATTAGCTGATCTGATTTTATCTAAAGCTGGTCTGATTGGTGAAGCCTTTTACACCTATCCTGACTCTGCCTGAGGCTGACAGGTAGCAAAGAGGCAGTGAGTGAAGCAAACCAAGTATTTTTCCTATATTCGTTTAGAAAATCCCAATGTCACTGAGTGGAGTCTTTGGCTCCGATTCCGTCTCAGAGTTAACACACAGACATAACAGAAAAAAATGTGCCAAGAAAGAGTTGGAAAAAGTCAAGATAAGACAATACACAACCGTGGCTGCTTGGTTCGAGCGCCAAGCGTCAAAAGTCTTCAACTCTGTGCTTTCTCAGCTTCAGAAACGACAGCTCAGAACAGAGAAATACCGTCACTTGGAACCATCCTGAGAGATGGATGGGTCTCAATGGAAAATTAAAAAAAACAAAAATCTCCCTTGAAACGCTAAAAGCTTCACTTGCCACAGTGGGACCCAGGTTGTTTGGGGGAGCCAATAAAGGAAGGAGCAGTCAGAAGCTTCTGACTCATTACATGGAAGCCTCTGAGAGCGGGTGAGCTGATTATTAACTAAAAATGGAAAATGGCTCCATCCCTAAATTTCTGAAGGCAAAACCAGGAGTTGAAGGGAACACACATTTTCCAAATAAAGACTTTCCCAGCCTGCCCTCCCGCTGCCATGTGCGGTATGCAGTCTGTGGAGAGAACCTTCTAGCGATGGGGTGAACCCTCTCCTCGGCCCAAGGAAAGGTCTTTGCTACGAAAGGTCACACCAGCAGGGCAGGAGAGTCCCTTTTGGCGGTGTCTCAGAGGGCTCTGGGGAAGGTCCTGCGGGTCTCGACCTTAGTGACGGTGGTGAGTCACAAGTCAGCTGAGGCGAGATAGAAGGTCGGACCTGCAGAGATCAGAGCGAGGACACACTGCCAGCACAATCTCTCCCCTGCCCCGGGCAGAAGGTCAGTGTCTGTGGCCAGAATTCTCTCTCCCTCAGCGGCCCCCGCGGCCAGAAGCCAGACTAGAGGAGGGCTGAGGGGCTAGCCCTGGGTGCGCCCTCATCTGCCCCTCTTTCGGATTGAGAGCACACAGTCTGGCCTCCGCCCTGTCCAGGGGCTGCACCTTGGAGGCCTCCCCGGGGGAGGTGGCACGGCAGGCACCCGCAGGAGACAAGGGAGGGTCCCCACGAGAGAGCCCAAAGGGCTTGGGGGAGACCCATTTGATGCACCCTTCAATCCTCCTCCCCAGGAAGGTTCGCAGGGTTGACTGGGGAACCAGAGAGCTCAGAGCTATCACAAGAGACGACCTGAAAATAGGGATTTTTTTCAAGGGGCAGGAGAGAGAGGGCGGCAGGCAGGGCGCTGGTCTTGCAAACAGCTGGCATCCCTCGGGGGGTCCTTGAGCCCTGCCAGAAGTGATCCCTGAGCACAGAGCAAGCAGCACCCCTGGGTGTGCCCCCTCCCAACTAAAGAAAAGAAAAATCATTTTCAAATGATTTTCGGAGGCTGTTTTGCAAGTCTGGTGACCCCCACTTGCAGAGAGAGAGAGAGAGAGAGAGAGAGAGAGAGAGAGAGCGAGAGAGAGAGAGAGAGAGAGAGCTAGGAGGACAGGAGGCTGAACTAGCAGGACAGGAAGCTGAAGAGGGACTCCCCCTCACACCCCAAGTCACAAGGACAAAGGCACTGCGGGGTCCTGCCAGGGGAGAGGACCTCTTCCCAAGCCCAGAGCACTGCCACGACCACCTGCGAACCAAACCTGCGAACCGAACCAGTCCTCAACTCTCCCCTTCCCTCTCCCAAAGGAGACACTTTTGTTCTTCAAAATCCTTTGGTGCCTTTTAAGGGGCCGGGAGCGATAGCGTTACATACAGGTCGGGGGCATGCCTCGCATGCAGCCAGCTCGGTTTCAATCCCGGGCACCCCATCCGGTTCCCAGGAGCCTGCCAGGAGTGAGCCCCGAGTGCAGAGCCAGGAGTGAGCCCTGAGCACAGCTGGGTGTGGCCCAAAAACAAAACAAAATCGCTTTGTGCTTTCCTGCTACTGGAATGATGTAAGAAGGACAGTTCTATCCAAAAAAGCTCTCCGATCCATCCAATCGGAGCCGTGACTGTCTTCTCACTTGAAAAGAACTAACAAAACACTAATTCAGAAACTGGAGGCTGGTGTTTATTAAGTCTTCTCGATGTGCGCAAAAAAAAAAAAGAGTGCCTCGTGGGTCAATATTGAACAGGGGACTCCCCCCTTCTCCATTCTCGGGAGAGGACGACTGTGTGAAGGGTCGTTTTCAAATGATCTATGTTTTGAGTCAGGCACACATGAACGGCCCTGGGGTTAGAAATAACTTTTGTGAGACAAAGGCTGAAGTCTATGCAAAATAACCCGCACTGCGTTCTCTCCCTCCCGCCCCACCACCCCGGAATCCAAGTCGAGGGTCGGGCGTGGCAGCTGTGGGGTGACTAAGTTTACAAACACACCCACAGCCCCCGCAGGGGAGGTCAGGCGGGCAGGGGTAGCGCTTGCCTTCCTGTGCCCGCCCCTGGCACCAGGGCGTGGCACGCAGGAGATGGGGTGACTGTTCGGTGCCCGGCCGGTGCAGGGCGTGGGGATTTCCACGGCTGCTCCCGTTCAGACCCCAGGCGGGCCGCCTTTTGCCGGAACGCAACCAAGAGGAGCGGGGAAGGTTCACGGGGAAGCCAGATCCTGAGGGGGGGGGGGGGGGGTGTCTCGGGACACAGGCCAGGTAGCTGCCCGAGCTGAGTAAGGGATCAGATTCCCTTAAAAGGGCTTCACAGCACCTCTGACCTCAAACACAGGGTGGTGGGGGGCGGGGGCGGCGCTCTCTGCTCTTTCTCTACAAAGGCTGGGGTGTTCCCCCCTCACCCCCTCCCCCTGCACAGATGCACCTCTAGGAACCACCGCCACTGGGGAGGGGATCCGAGACGGGGAAGGTCAGGTGGGGGACTGTTACCGACACCACCCCCCCTGCACCCCCCAGGCCCGCCTGCCAAGGGGGCGCCTCGTTCCTCCGGCGGACGAGGCCTGGGAGTCGAGCAAAGGTTCCGACTCGGGCTCAGGAGAGCCAAGAGGGGCTTTCCGTGCCCGTCCCTGGCGCCCTCGTGGCGTTTAGACAAACAGGCAGGCACGTGCCAGCTCGAATCAGAGATTGCTCAAAAGGCCAATCAGTTCCCCCTCGAAAGCACGCCTCAGAGGAGCAGGATGTGTTCAGGCGAGCCCCGTTTCCAACAGGCGGCGGAGAGCACAGAGGCCCCGACGGCAGAAACGAGAAGGGAGCCGAGGTGACGGTTCGACCAGCTGCAGGAACAGCGCTGAGCGACGGAGCGTGACGGCCACCGCGCTCAGGGCCAAGCCCGCCTGCCCCCCCCCCACCCCCCCGGCAACGACGTTATTGAATGGGGGCCGCGTGGTTCTCTGCAGCCAGAGAGATGCACTTTCCCAAGGAAAGTTCATCGTTAAATGTATTATTTAAGACGGGCTCCTCATCAGGCTATTTTTAATCCCATGGTTTGGCTGCCAAAATGGGCCGTAAGCAGCCGATTCTCGGCCGCTGGATGAGGTCTCCTGGGGTCGGCATCCCAGCGGCAAGTGGCCTGGCCTTCCTGCTGACCGGTTTGCAGGGTTCAGAGAAGCTACTGAGGGCCTGAGTGGGGAGGGCGTTTGTCTTGACTGCGGCCAACACGGGTTCGATCCCCAGCATCCCATACGGTCCTTCGAGCACTGCCAGGACTAAATCCTGAGTTCAGACCAGGAGTAACCCCTGTGCATTGCCGAGTGTGACTCAAAAAAGCAAAAAAAATAAATTAAAAAAAGAGAGAGAGAGAAGAGAAGCTACTTGCTGACCAATGGACACGAAAGGAGGGCAAGCCCTGCTGGGTGGAGAGGGGTAATTTCCTGCTCCCTAAACCTCAAAGACCAAAGGACACACACATGCACACACACACACACACACACACGCACACACGCACACGTGCATGCACACACATGTCAGACCGCCATGTCCTAGAGCAAGGGAAGCCAATGTCCTATCTAACCCACTTCCTTAATCCGTCCCGGCGTCCCCACCTCACTCCCCCGTAGTCTGATGCCCAGGCTGGCATCCTCTGTCTGCAGGGGGCCGGGTCCAGACCCTCTCCCTCACCCACAGGCCACTCACACACCTGCCCAAACCTCTCTCTTCTCTTGAAGTAGTCTTGGGACTCGAAACTCCTCAACAGAAATGAAACTGCATGAAGTGGATGAAACAGTAACAGACCCGCTCCAGGCTGCCTCTCCCATCTTCAATCGGAGGAGAGAAGATCTGGGCGGGACGGGGTCGGCAATACCAATACCAACTGTACAGCTCCTCTTTCCTCACTCTCTCACACCCCTCCGATTCCTCTCCTCCAGTCCTCCCTCCTTCTCTCCCTTTGTCCTGTCTCCTTCTCCTCCCCTTTTGCCCTGCCTCCAATCCCTCTCCTCTCCTCTCCTCTCCTCTCCTCTCCTCTCCTCTCCTCTCCTCTCCTCTCCTCCCCTCCCCTCCCCTCCCCTCCCCTCCCCTCCCCTCCCCTCCCCTCTCCTCTCTCTCCCCTCCACGCCTCGCTTGCCCTCCCCATCCCTCTCTCCCATCTACCTTCCCCAGGGGCAGATGACACGACTGAGGGCACCTGGGAAAGACCCAGAGTTTCACACACCTGTGACTTCCCTGGGAAGGGACAGCACGTGATAAGCCAAGGCTGTTGCTCTTCCCGCACAGCGTCCCCAGGCATCAGGGAAACTGACAGGCTTGGCATCTGGAATGAACGAACCCGAACCCGTGGGGGCCTAACTGAGGAGCTCTAGGGTGGCACCTGCGAGCTGGCACCTCCAGGAGCCCCCGGGGGCTGGCCGAACTCCAAGTGGTGGGCTCTACAACATTTCTAGAATGACTGTGCGCTCTCTCTTGCTCTCTCTTTCTCTTTCTTTCTCTTCCTCTCTCTCTCTTTCTTCCTCTCCCTCCCTCTCTCTTTCTCTCTCTTCCCCTCTCTCTCTCTCCCTCTCCCTCTCTCTCTTCCTCTCCCTCCCTCTCTCTTTCTCTCTTCCTCTCCCTCCCTCTCTCTCTTTCTCTCTCTTCCTCTCCCTCCCTCTCTCTCTTTCTCTCTTCCTCTCCCTCCCTTCCTCTCTCTCGCTCTCTCTCTTTCCCTCTCCCCCCCCAACTCTCCTGCCACTCTCTGGATGCCACACAATGCCTGACTCAGACTTCAGCCACTCTCCACTCAGCACCCAATTTCTTCATTAGTCTTGGCTGAATCGGAGGCTTGGAGAAGCCTCTTTATCATCCCAAACCCAGATGTCTCTGAGTTAGGGGACCTGGGACGCATGCAGCTGTCTTCAATCCCCAAACGTTCTGATTTTGCAGCAACAGCAACAGCAACAGCAACAAAATTTTTTTTAAAAAAAGAAGAAAAGACTTCAAGTCTGAGCCCCCACTATTAGACAGATACACTATTAGTGTCCATCGTGTATTAGCCGATCCCCTGGGCCCTGGAAATGGGACAAGTCCTAATGGAATGTCCAGAGTGTGCTAGCCTCCTTCTGAAGTTTGATGACGGTTCCTAACGGCGCTTTTGTCAAACACAACACTTAGAAACAATACAGTATCAGAGATGCAGATGTGACTGGTGCAAATCTGTATGCCAAGGGCCTAAGATAAATAGGTAGGTTAACAACGCACATTTAAAGAGATGGGCACGGGGCCAGAATAATAGTACAGTGGATAAGGTGCTTGCCATGCGTGCAGCTGACCCAGGTTCAATCTCCACTGTAGTCCCCCGTGCGCCACCAAGAGTGATCCCTGAGTGTAGAGCCAGGATGAAGCCCTGAGCACAGTTACAAAACAAAACAAACAAAGAGATGGGCAAATCATCTGTAACTCTCACATACCACCACTGCCATGTCAACAAGTGCAACTACAAGACCACATTTCCTGATAGAGACTTATCTTTTGCCCAATTTCTTCACCTTCGGATAGAGTAATCCATCTTGATGCCGGTCTGGAAACTACTACTACAGATTTTACCATCAGTCACTTCTGCTTCTGTATGATTTATTTGTACTCTAAGAGGTTTTGTCCCCCAAATGTTATCACGCTCTACACAGTGTTTGTGTGGTCTGCCATCGTGAAATGCAGCCTTGACATTTATCAGCCCCAAATACCTGGAGACCACAAAAACGAACCTACTATAAAAACTCTACTTTGAAAGCAGAAAAGGCGAGGCTTCGCTTCAAAAGAAACCTCAATTGTGTGGATGGGATTGCAATACAACTCAACAACAAGATCAAGGTTACATCTTAATTTCCATCACAAACATATGTCTCTGCTCCCATCTTTTTATTAAATTACCCGGTAAATGACAGTTACCTCCTTGGATTTCTTTCAACTAAGGAGACGTTGAAAGAATTTGTTATGTTCATAGAAATATAAAATGGTAACATTTAAATCAGTTTTACTTTGGTTTTAAAATGATCCTTTTGGAGTTTGGAAGTCCCTACCTCTTTGGTTATGGTGGTTAAAATTAAAACCACCTACTTGGCCAAACATTGAACGAAAATATTCTTTTCAGCTTTTAGTGAATTCTTCCAGAATTACTAAAGACCTGATCCTGTGGGCGCTCAAGAAACCAACAATTCACAAACAGTGTTTTCAGTTTAGAAACTGAAATGTGGGTATTGCAGATAGCCGTACTTTTCAACAGCGGCGTCAATATTTTGTTGACTTGGATCCCCGGGCATCAGATGTTCCTCTCTGCTTCCTCCTCTGTTCTCTTCCAGGGCCCCTTAATGCCAGAAGACCCGGGGAAGAGCCCTCAGGGACACAACCTGCTTCTTGAAAACAACCCCACGGGTGGTCACTTTAGGATCTGCCGGGTCCCAGGACCGTATGAAGAACGTTGCCAGCGATGCCCTAGAGAGCCGACAGAGAGGCCCCACGGGCAGCCTTCTTCCAGGATAAAAGCGACTCCAGAAAGTTCTCCCACAAGAATCCTCCTCCTCCACGTTTGTCTTAAACCCGTCGCTTGGAGCACCAGGCGAGGACCTCTAGGGCCATTCTCCAATCTCAGCACCGGAACTCTCCCCCACAGGCATCACACCCCCAGCGGAACTGTCCAGCCCCCTGCACACACCCAGGCCCCGCACAGGTGCCCTTTCAAAGGACAGGCCAGCGCCTCCCACCCAAGGCGGGGGGCAGCAATGACGTGTAGCCCAAGCCCGGGTTTCCCACGCTCTGGCCTGCACGCGCCAGAGTCTCCAGGCCAGGAGCCCACAGGGGGTGGACATGCCGGGCAGTGAAAAGCGCGAGATGAAAATCCCAGCCAGCCGGAAAAGCATCCTCGGGGGACAGACAGTGATCACAACTCAGCAGCCGGTGCAAAGGCTGAGCCGGGGCCCCTGAAGGCAGCCAGGATCGCGGTGCAGGTGGTACATTTATAGTCCCGGGGCTTAGAGCGGGACTGTAAGAGGTAGAGCAACCTACGAACACCGCTAGGCTTCCCAGGACAAGGAGTTCCCCCGGATTGTCCGCTCCGGGCAGAATTTTACTAAGTGCACAGGGAAAGGGCCATTCCTTGGGCCTGGACTGGGACTCGGGACGTGGGCTTGGAAGCCAGGCGGTGGGGTCCCACTTTACGACGAGGCTTAGGATGTAGGGGGCCCACCTGGGGGCACTCAGGTGAGGGGGTTGTGTTGGAACAATGCATGCATGCAAAGTACCATTCACGGTATTATAAATCCTGGCGCCTCAATTTAAACGGCTTATTAAAAAACAAGTTCAGGGGCAGTCTCTGCCATCCTCGATTGCTCAATCAGGTAAAGGTGATGCTGGGGATGCAGGGACCACCCCCCCAAAAAAAAATAACCCTCAATTTATCCCAAGATTCTCTAGGAGAGACCCTCGGATGCTCAGCAGCGGGCAAACACGGGATTAGGAGGTAGACGATGGCGGCGGCGGGTCCCAGGTAAGGCAGGTGACAGGTGGAGGCACCCGCCTACCTGAGGTCCCCTCCCAGGCCGCGGCCGCGCGCGCGCGCGCCCCCGCCCCACCCACCCCCCACCCGCGCGCACGCACGCACGCACGCGCGCGCGCACGGGGCCCACCTACCCAGCCGCCGTTATCCTGGATCCAGGTGTGCAGGTGCCGGTTCAGGTACTCGGTCATCCAGAGGGCGATGTTGTCCACCAGGGGCGACATTTCCCGGTTGACGCTCTCCACGCACATGACCCCACCGAACTCGAAGAAGGCCACGATCCTGCCCCAGTTCACCCCGTCCCTGAAGAGCTCCTCCACCACCGTGGCGAAGCGCCCCCTGGCGCTCAGGGGCGTCAGGTGCAGCTGGCTGGACATCTCGGCGAAGTCGCGGCGGTAGCGCCGGGAGAAGTCGTCGCCGGCCTGGCGCAGGGTCAGGTGGACCACGGGGGGCACCGGGCTGCGTGCGGCCGCGGCGCCCGGCGTGGGCGGCGGCGTGGGCGGCGGCGGCGGCGAGGTCCGGGCCGGCGCGGCGCTGCGCGCGGGCGGCCACGAGAAGATGCCCGGCGCGGGGCCGGCGCCCGCGTCCCCCGCCTCCCACTCGTAGCCGCGCTGCGCCAGCTTGTAGTGGATGTACTTGAGCACGATCTCGCGGTGGTCGTAGCCCGTCCTGCCCCCCGCCTGCGCCATCCTCAGCAGCCCCGGGCCCGCAGCCGCCCGCGCCGACCGGCCCCGCTCGCCCCCGCTGCCGCCCCGCGGCCCCGCCAGCCCGGGAGGGCAGCTATAATCCAGCGCTTTTATTGGATGTGCTTTGCATTCTTGGATGAGGGGGTGTCTTCGGTCACGCGGAACCCTCGATGCTGGTGCTCCCCGCTTGGCGTGGCGACGCAGGCGGTTTCCAAGCCCCCGCTTGAAAAAGAAAAATCTCAATCCCTTTTGGAGCTGGACTTCATGAGGCACATTATTACGAGTTTTTGTGAATATCCATCTACTTCCTCCGTGATGCTGAAAGGTTGAAAAAAGAGAAAGAAAAACAGTCGTAAGTCAAAAATCAGGTGCATTTTCCTTTCACACACGCGGGGACAGGACGGACTCACAAACACAAGTTGCAAGGGCTGGAAAAAAAAATAATAAAAGAGGAATGGATTAAACTGCCTCAATGAAACTTACTCCCAGGCACTTAAGAGGTTTTTTGGTTTTTTTTTCTGGTTTCTCTCTCTTTTTTTTTTTTTCCAAATCGCAAATGTTTCCATTGAAAGTTACAGTCAACCGATTTCCTGTGCAAAGAACTTACTTGTAATTTTTTAGGGACAGCCTGAGCCTCAGTCACGTTGCGTTAATTTGTAACAAACCCAACAAATGCACAAGGCAAAAATGCCATCAGTCTTCAGAACTCTCCCCCGATCGCGGCTTTGAAAACTTCCGACTCAATCAGAAGGTGGAAGGTGTGTGCGTGTGTGCGTGTGTGTATGTGTGTGTGCGTGTGTGCGTGTGTGTGTATGTGTGCGTGTGCGCGCGTGTGCGTGTTGCGGGTAAGGAGTAAAATCAGGAGAATTTCCAAGTTGACTGCCGGCCGAGCAGTCGCCTTCGCTGAGATGTCAATCCGCAGGAATCCCGAGCGGAGCTCCGGGGAGCACGAGCGAAAGGGAAAAAGGGAAGAAGCCCAAGGCAGCAGCGGCGGCGGCGGCGGCAGATGAATCGCAACGTGCAGTCCGGGCTTGGCCGAAGTCCTGGGCTCCGCGCGCCCCCTCGGCGGTTTCCACGCGCACACACGCGCGCGCGGGCACGGGCATGAGGCTCCGCACCCGGGAGCCGCGCGGGGACGCCGGGCCGGCGGGCGGCCGGGCACCGGGGCGCGAGTCCTCTCCGGATCCCAACTCCGCCCGGCGGGCAGAGCCGCCTTTTTCCGAAAGAAGCAGGAGGAGGAGGAGGAGAGGGAGGAGAAGGAGAGGGAGGAGGAGGAGAGGGAGGAGGAGGAGGACGAGGAGGAGGAGGAGAGGGAGGAGGAGGAGGAGGAGGAACGGCGCCGGCGGACGGGGAAGCGCGAGCGAGGCAGGACGCGCCCGGCACCCGCGGGCCGAGCGCGAGCAGCCCGCGCCGTGTGTGGCGGAGCAGCGCGGGCGGGGGAGGGCTTTATTTTTCCCCTCTTTTTCCTAAAAAGGATGACTGCTCCGAACTTCTCCCCCCTGGACCCCCTCTTCCGCTGCACCCCACCGGCGCACCCCGCCTCCGGGCCGCGCACCCTTTCTCCTCCTCCGGGCCGCTGCGCCGCGGCCGCCGCCTCCCCCGCGCTCCCGCCGCGCGCGCTGCCCGCTCCGGGCCCACGACGGCCGCGCCGGCGGGGAGGCCCCGGGCCCGGCACCTCGGCGGGCGGCGGGGGCGGGGAGGAAGGGGGCGGGCGCGGGGCGGGGGGCCCTCCCGGGCCTCTTACTTCATGCTCCGCGCTCCGCGCCCGGTTTCCTGTACCGACGTCACACGGTTCATTCAAAAAAAGAAGAAAGAAAGGGCCCTCCCCGGAGCCGCCCCGCCGCCCCCCTGCGCGCCGCCGCCGGGCCCCGGTTAAAGGCGCCGCGACACATGGCGCGCCCGGGACGGGCCCCCGCCCGCCCGCCAGGCCCGAGCGCTGGGTGGCGCGGCCGGCACAGGCCTCCCGCGCGGCCGCGGCGCGGTGGGTGTGCGCGGGGCCTCCTCCGGCCCGGGGCCGGCCCCGGCGCGCGCGATCGCGGGCGGTGCGGGCGGTGGGGGAGGCCCGGGGGGCACCGGGGTGCGGGGGTGGGGGGTCCCGACACCGCACGCGGCCCGGCCGCGGCTGCGGGGCGAGCGGGGCTTAGAAAACAAGGGCTGGGAAGGCGCCACGATCGCCGGGATCCTTTCCGAGCCGGAGTGCGCGCGCACACGGCCCGGGCCCCCGACGAGCCTTCTGAGCAAGTGTGAGTGTGCAACGCCCGCGCGCACGCACGGGGCACCAAGGATTGGGGGGAGAGTAAAGGCGCGCGAGCACACACACGCGCGCGCACACACATGCACGCACACACACTTGCACACACACACGCGCGCGCGCGCGCGCGTACACACACACACACACACACACACACAGCGCCAGGCCTCCCGGGACTTGACCCACACCCACGCTGACCCCAAACAGTGGGACTCCCCTTGGGGGGAGAAGTAACTTCGCGCTCAGTAGCGAGGGAAGCCCAGAGGGTCCAGTTGAAGTTCAAGTTGCTTCCCAGGAGTCGGGGTTGGAGAAGCCATCCGTGCCCCAGGCCTGCCCCTGCCGGCCATCCTAGGGGCAAGTGCTGATCTCCAAAGGCACCTGGAGGCACGATTGCCCTGCAGGGTTCAGGCTGGACAGAGTCACTGTAGGAGCTTGAACGGATGCGGTCCCAGCAGATCTGCTGTCTGAGTCCCAGATCCGATAGATACACATACTGTGCACGTAAGCACATATCTGTGTACATGTGGCGTGTCCTCATACTGCACACTTAGGTTTCCATGCATCCGCATGAATAGCCCCCTAGAAGAAAAGCCCGAGAGGGCAAACACTGTTTATTTTTATCTCCAAGAGTCTTTGACAAATAAAGTGCCAAGAAAAAATGTTTACTAAAAGTACAGCAGCTTACTTAATAGGGCTCAAGTTCAAATATATAAGGGATATAGATGATCGTGGTCATAGAAACGTGACAAATGAGTTCTGCAATGTACACAAATGGGTTCCGACACTACCGAGTCACATTCCTAGTCTAAAATCAAAGCGTTTGTTCTTAAGCAAAATAAGCACACGGGTTATTTTCATTTCTTCATTTATCATACCCAGAGAGCTAACCTGCCAACCTTTTGCCCCTAAAAATGGATGCTTCTCATGCAGGCTGGAGGGAAGGAAGGAAGACGCTCCTTCCGGCCTTCTTAGGGCTACAGGGTCCGCTTTTATCCGGACCGTGGGGGAGGGGTTCTGGCCTGGACAGAGGCAGGGTAGAGACCCATCTGAAACGTTTTTTTTTTTTTTTTTTTTTATGTCAAGCTCATACAAATGTCTTATTATGGCTTAAGGATCTTCTCAGAACTTTGTCTTAAGCTCCCAAATTTCTTGAGGAATCGAAAGCCTTGGTGCTTCTCAGACCCAGCGTGCGAGTGAGGAAATGAGAGGACGGAGCTGGGAAAGGCTTTGTACTTCTGCAAAGGCGGCCGGCAGAAGGCAGACCCTCCATTCCCGGGGGGAAAGAAAACTTCCTTATTTCTGCCCCCCTCACCAGCCGCTCACCTCCCTCGATTTCTGTGGCACCTTCGGAGACGGGTCTGCTGTCTGCCAGGACCAGGGTTCTGCAGTCCCGGGGGCGTTCTGGAGAATATTGCAAACGGAAGAGGGAAGCCGTTCCCACATCAAGATTCCCTGTGTATGTCGTGCCCCGGGAGCAGAAAGGAAGTGTTCCTCAGAACCGCGTGAAGGGACTCCGTGTGGCGAGCCCGCACAGGGAATGGTGGCCCAAGTCAGGAGTCTGGTGGGGGTACAGCCTAGATTTGGGGAGAACCCCCCACAGCTTCCCAGAGCTATCATGGGAGGGGGCATTTCCCTTCAACTCCTCAGACCCAAAGATGGCCCTTCCCCCAAGTCGGGCTGGTTTGAGCCTAGCAGGAGGGTGGCACCAGGAAGAAAAAAAGAACAAGACTGGGGAGTGGAGATTGTATCCAGTGTGAAAGGCCTGTGTTTTCCTTCTTTATTCTCCAGTCTGCCAAACAAAAAGGTTTTTATTGCCAGTTTTCGCCACCTACTGGTTGGAGCTTAACAGCATAATTGAGAAAGTTCTCATCCCTCACCCATGAAATTAAAAAAAGAACATTCTTCTCGTCTGGGTACACGGATGTTGAATACAGGTCTGCATTCAATTTTCCCACTCTCCAGATTCTCAGGAGAAGAAGTATGGGAAGATCTCATTAGCTGGGAGGGGCCCTGACAACCAACAGGTCGGAAGAAAGAGTTAAAGCCATAAAACGTGGCCCCCTGCCACTAGGCAAACTGGAGTGGAAATAAATCCACAAGCAACACACGGAGTCAAGAGAGAGAAAACAAGGCGCCCGCATAACCTGAGTACAACTGGAACTGCAGGGCTGCGCGGTACGTCCCACGTGCCTCAGGGAGCAACCCCAAATGCCAGCTTCCAGTGGCTTCTTCCTTGGCTCCCGGTTTCTGGAGATGTCGCTGACGTGTGTCTTATCCATTAGGAACTCTGAGGTTCCTCTGGGCTGGGGACCCAGTAATTCTGGTCAACCCAGCTGGCAGTGCAATGCAAGAGACCAAGGAGGTGGTCACATGGGGGGGTTGGGTCTCTCCAGGGTCACACCCAGAGATGCTCTGGGGACCAAGTGGTGCTGGGATTACACTAGGGGTTGGCTGCATGCAAGGCAGGCTAAACAGCACCCTACGCTTGCACTGCAAATATGATGGGCCGATGTTATAGAATAATACAATTCTCATCACCCACCGTCCCCGTTAGAATTCACGACTGACAGCAACCCTGAGCCTTTCATTCATGCTCCAGAGAGGACCTGCTGCAGGGACCCCGTGTCTGTGTCACATCCGGTCCCCCTGTCTTCATCAGGAGTGTCCTTCGTCAGATCTAAACCGGCAAGCCCGGGTTTAACCTAGGAACCCACCTCGTTAACTTACGGTGGGTTCTGAACCTCAGGAAGTGTTTAGAATAATTATGCAGCTCCCTCTGAAGCTAAGCGACAAAACTGAAGATAAATCATTCTGTTGTGCCAATTTGTAGGCAAATAAGGTTGACTTTTTGTTTACAAAAGGAAATTCATTCCTGGCAATTTTTTCCTTTCAAATGAATGACTTGGTGTTTAAAACGAAATCAACTCAGAGTAGGGACTTGTCGTCTATTTTCAAATACCAACTGTTCTTGTTGGATTGAAACTACCGCCAGAGACCCAAGGCAGCGCCGTGTTGAGGGGAATAAGCAAAGCATTGGCACCCTACCTCGCTCACTTCTCTCCACCGAGGTGCTTTCGCCCCCGCTTGGTGTCTCCCAGGCGGTAACTGCAGGTGAAGACCTTCCCGAGGATCTGAATCAAATGTTTTTCTCTTCTAGCGTGGCTGTAACAGCTTGTGGGCGCCATCCAAGGGAACTGTCCTGCCCCAGAACTTGGGCCAGGAGTGCCAAATTAAGGTGTCAGGGGGGCCAGGCTCACCCAGGACTCCAAGGAAAGAGGATTCTTGTCCCCACTGTCACTCCAGTCTCTGCCTTTCTTATTACACTGTGCGTGTGTGTGTGTGTGTGTGTGTGTGTGTGTGTGTGTGTGTGATGTTTCCATTTATGACCAATCAGTGTGAGGGGAACATTCCTAGAATAACCTTATCTTCACCGAGTATCTGTAAGGACCGTTCGTCCAAAGCTAACAGTCCCAACGGACTGGGAGTGATTTTGGGCATTTAACACAAGCCAGCGCCTAACACTGTATCAAAGACGGTGTCTCTCCAACTCTCACGGATCGTTTACTCCCAGGCCTGGTCCTGAAACTGCTGGGAATGAGGACCTGTGTAAAGCTCCCATCAGGCTGTTCTTCTTTCTGCTGCAAGTGCTCAATGGTGAACAGTTCGGTTCCCCTGTGGCCCGGGAAGCCCACCCTGCCCTTCCGCTGACCCTTCTCGCAGCTCTCTGAACTTGCTGTGGGTCCTGAAACGTGCCCACAGGCGTGCCCTCTGCTCTCCTGGCCGAGATACAACCCGAGCACCTCACGGCAAATTCTTCCTCCTTTCGAAAGTTCCCTTTCCAGGACTTCCTATTCTGAGCCCATCCCTGGCCATGCCAGGTGGTCTAGGTGCCCCTGTACCTTGAGCAGAGGTTTAGGACAGAGGCAAGGAAAAACTAGTTCAAGTCAGAAACCAGTTCAAATCCTGACTCCACCGCTTAGCAGCTCTGACTCACTGCGACTTCCCTGACCTCTGAGCCCACACCCCACGGCTAAGTTGGGAACAGAAATAGTTTGGACAAGGTTCAAGGAGGGCTTAAATGGGACCGATGCATAGCACTCAACAGTGACGGTCAAATAATACATTTTCTTTTCAGTTTTTTTTTTTTTTTTTTGGTCACACCTGGTGATGCACTCAGGAACTCCTCCTGATGGTGCTCGGGGGACCGTATGAAGATGCTGAGGATTGAACCCAGGTTGGCCGTGTGCAAGGCAAATGCCCTACCCGCTGTGCTATGGCTCTGGCCCCAGCATTTTCAGCATTCATCATGGTACCTTCATCATGGGCACAGCACCATGTCCAGCTTATGCTTCTCCCTTTAAATGCTCAACTATTTGAACAGGAAGGGTATTTTCCCTGTATGTGTTCCCGACAGAGAACAGTGTCTGGCATTCAGATGCTTGCATGAAACCCAGTGGACCCACGCGGACGGGAAGGACGAGGAGCGGTTCTACTCCCTTGGAGCAGACTTGCGGGAGCCTGCTGGAGAGCAGAAGCATCAGGGCAGGGTGGAGACGCTGTTTCCGAAGCCCGTAACCCGGCTGTGGGGACCCCCGGCTCAAGGCTGCTGGATGGGGGCATGCAGGGTATGAAATCGGAACTGGAACCAGGACCACAAAGAGTTTTCCTTTCGCAACACGCAAACAAGAGGAGGAATATGGCTCAAGTGGGAGAGCACATATATGTCTGGCATGTGGGAAACCCTGGGTTTGACCCCAGCACCTCCAGGTGTGATCCCACTGACCGCCAGCACTGGGGACCAAGTCATGCAGGATGTCCCCCCCCCCCCCCGCGCCCTCCCACCCCGTGCCCACAAATCACATTCCATGTGGATACAGAAACGGCTCAAATGGAACGAAAGGTTTAAGTCTGCAAAACGAAGTATCCACAGTTTCTCGGTGTGACCAAAACTGTTCAAGGTGCTGGGAAAAATTCAGCTGCGTTCTTTCGTATCATCTTTGTACACTTTTTAGAGTCGACAAGACCTGTCTTTGTTTAATGCTGTGCTTTAACATCCAAGGGAAATTTATTTGTACATAAACCACATTTAAGAAATTTTACTAATTTCCTTCTACTTACACAGCCCCCCAGACAAACAGAATGTTTAAAACAAAAGCTGAGACTATCAAGTGCTTACTCTGAAAATACTGATTTGTACAAAATGATCACGATTAGGCTTCACTATTTAGGATTGAGGCAAGGATAATATTAAATAGAAAGGGTGGCATTTTGCTAAAGTGCTTCTTAAATACACCAATTTCTAGAAAAATGAATTTTCAAATCGGTAAAGCTTGTTCCCCATTTATTTTTTTGTAGTGTAGAAGTACAAGATATGAAAATTAGGTTACAATCCTGCCACAAAAGCATCTAAAATAGCAAACACAAATTCTAATATATATCAAAATAGCTGTGAGCACTCTTATCAGTTGAAAATTTCATTAGAGCTGTCACATCGGTCAAATGGAATAGCTATTCGCTCCTCGTCAAAATATCAGATCTACTGTCGCTGCATTGAGCTCAATTTCAAGATTCGGTCCAGAATATGGAAGTTATGGCTAGTAGGTAATTTTTAAAGCTGAATTACTAGAATTAAAGGAAGTAAGATACAAAGCATCTTATGTCCAAATGCATGAATATGTAAAAGGGGCCTCAAGTGAGTAAGACGTGTTTAAATTAGAGCATGATGTAATAACATGAAAGTTGCTGATGATATAATTCCGTTTTTAAAAATGATCAGGGTGTTGTCTTCTTCTAGAAAGACAAAGACATACAATTCTTTGAATTGAAGCAACTATTAACAAAATGCTTTTGTCATCTAAATATTAGAAACGGTCTTTCAAAGTTTCACTCCCAAGTGTCAACAACTGACGGTTTAACAGATCCAGATAAAGATTTATAACGAAGCATATGTAATTAGCTTTAATGTCAGAAGACCACTATCAATAGCATTTCAAATTCTATTTTCAAATTGAGAAAAGTAAAAATTAAAAAAAAAGAAAAGAATAATTCCTTGACTTAGTTTTTATAAAAAAAAAAAAAAGAGGATTTTCTGTATCTTTTTTTTTTTAAATTATGAAGGGTCCTTGAATGACTTTTGGAATTTCTATGGCTGAGTGAGAGTAAACATTTTAAAATAAATATATCCACAAATACATCAGAATAACACAACACACCCACACCCAGCAGAGGCAGGCACTTCAGGGCTGCAGCTTGCACGCTCAGCAAAGTTACTGGTCACACACAGAACACTCCCACAAAACTGCAATCAACTTCTGCTACAGGTAACACCCAGTTCTGGGTACGATACAAAAGTGCTAAATCAAAGCAATCCTTTAAAAAAAAAAAAAGACAACAAAAACAAAACAACCAATATTCTACTTTAATAATCTGACTTGAGGCTCTATTTTTTTCCCCTACACAGACAAAGTTATATAAGATTTTATCTCCACTATAAAAAAAAATCAGAATTTACCTTGTAATATTTCCATCTCTTGAATAAAATCAGATCATTGTATGAACCTGCTTAAATGTCTAAAGTCCCTTCTTCAAAAACCCTCAGGTCAGACGTACTTAGAATCTAGACTTGGGGTTCTGAAGGGGAGGCGACATTACAAAGTAGCCCTGGCTGGGGACAGTCCCTAGGGTCAAACCTATGGCAGTCGGTTCTTTGGGTAAAATTAACCAATAGTTCATGAAGTGGTAAAAAACAAAACCAAAAAATAAAACTGAATTCATCTCGTGTTTGTTCAAGTCAGGAGTTGCTAACAAAAAAAACATGGCACCAAATTCAGAAAGAGCAAAAATAAACTCCTTAGCTTTCCAAGCAGAGGGTCAGAGACTAAGGCCCTTCGGCCTCTGACAAGCAAGGGGCTGGGGGCCACGGGAGCTCTGGCGCCTGTTTGGGTCACAGCTGGCCTGAAGCTCAGGTGCGCCTGCCACGCGCCTGCTGTGGTACCTCAGGGTGACAGCCACGGCCGTGGATTCGGTTTCCACACACAACGGCAGTGGAAGGTTCGCGCCTTCAAGGGGCATTTGTAAGAGAAGAACAGAAGGGCGAAGCGTCCACAGGGCAGCGGACCCCCTTTCTTGGACTTAGCAAAAGGCAGCCAAGCACTGGCCGCAGGGGCTGCCCCAAGGACCAACCCCCATATGGTTCGCTGCCATGGTGCCACCAAAGACTTGCAAAAAAACCACGATGGTGCCCCCTAGTTTAAAACCCCAATACTGGTGACCACCACAACCTGACCGCGTGTCAAGGACGCTCCTCTCAGCCCCGGATTAGAGCGAGCGCCTCGTCACTGCTGATGGGAGCCTGCTGGACGGTGTTCGTTAGGAAAGGAGTCACTCTTGAAGCGCAGAGGCTAAAAAGCTCAAGAGCACAGAAGTCTGCTACACAACTTTAGGGCTGCACTCGTCCACAGAGTTGGGGGTTTGGGAAATCATTTTAAAAAGTCTCTTTTGCAAAAGCTGGGGTTTTCCCTCCCAGAGTCAGTCAACCGGAATGTGTGAGTGTGTGTGTATACGGGAGGAGGGACAGCGGGTTCCACTGGCGGGGAAAGTCCCCCCCTAAGTCAGAGGACGACAGGGTGACAGGGTGGGCGGGCCCCGGGCGACACTCCCTGGAGGCACTTGCTGTGGAGAGCAGCCTTGGGTCTGGGAGCGACAGCACCCGGGGCCCGTCTGAGAGTGAGGAGAGGATGCTCTGGGCGGCCACACAGAGGCCAGGACTCGGGCTCTCCTCCAAAACGAGCCTCGTTCACACCAGCCGCGTCCCCTCTGCGGGCACACGAATGACCTGGGTTCCAGTCCTGACCATCCTTCCTGAAGTGACCTCCGTGCGCCCAGAAGAACAACACACGCCTCAGTTTCCCTTGGTTTAATAAATCATGAATCAAGGATTAAAAAGGCACCCCCAAGCCTAAGAGGCCTTTGCATCTTATAAAAATAGAAGAGCCAGAGGAATGTGGGAGAGAGACAGGGAGAAGCCCCGCCACAGGAATGGGGCGTTGGTGGGGGGTTACTGGCTGTCAGACTGTGGGGCTGAGGAGAGGCATACCTCAGGGCTGACTCTCCGCTCTGTGCTCAGGATCGTCCCTGGCAGGCCCTACCCACTGCTCTACGTGGGACCCTATGCCGTGCCAGCCATCGCATCCGGGTCAGCGGCCAACAAGGCAGAGCCTTACTTGGGCCCCCGAGATCCAAGGATTTACTGCTCCGTGGACACAGTCTAAGGGAGACAACCGCCTTCTCTGTGGGTGGCAAGTGAGAGGGGCCGCAGCACGCGGGCCTAAGACAAGCCTCTTCCGCCCGGGGGACTCTCTCCCCTTGCCCTGCCCTCTCCCCCCTGACCCGGGAGCCTCACGGGCCCCGGCAGCCGAGGGCGCAGGGGGCACTGCGGGACAGTCCTCTGGGGTGAAAATACCCTAGGTTCAAAGGAAAGAAGGTTCCAGAAACCCCACAACTGCCTTTCACAGATGGGGGGACGAGGGAGGGGGACTAGTGGTGGAAAAAATTCTTAAAAAGGCCTCAAAATCTCTGCTGAGTCAGAGATGACATTTCTGGCCTGGATCTCTAAGGGAGAAACAAACAAACAAACAAGCAAACAAAACCCAGAAGCACAGAGAACAAAATGAGCCGACCCTCCGGACGCTCTCCCTGCCCGGCTCCCAGGCGGGAACCCCGCGCCCCGTCCTCTCCACCTCGCCTCCGCCGGAGCCTGGAAGGTTCTCCGTGCAGATTTGCATAGTATTAATGTGGCCTGGAGCTGCGCCTCCAGCCCCTCCAGGCAGCCGGGCGCCCGCAGAGCCCAGCTCCGCTCTCACACGCTCCAAATAACGCATCAGTGTCTGGAGGCCAAACGCGTTCCCGCTTAGCAGCAAGCTGTTCAAATGCCCGAGTCTCCGTGGCGCAAAGGGAGAGGGTTAGGCCGTCTTGTCCGCGATCTGTGATTTCGCTCTCTGCACCATGCACCGCCGGACGATGCTGTCGAAGCTTCCCAGGTAGAACAGGGCGATGGTTCGGAACAGGCCCATTGTGACCACCTGCAAGGCAAAGCGCGAGTCCGTCAGGCACGGAGGCGCCGTCAGGGCCCTGAGCACTCTGAGACGCCTGCCCAGACACCAGGCACAGAAGCTCCTGCTCCCCGGAGCCCCCGGCCCACGGGTCTGTCCAAGCCGCATGTCCACGGCCTAGAGCAAGAACACAGGGCGGGCGACATCCGGCTCGGCAGCGCCAACAGCCCAACGCACACACAAGGCCGGTGCTTTCAGGTTCTGCCCTGAGTCAGACCGAGCGGCCGGTGCGGAGAACACAGCCGTCTCCCGGCTGGAGACTCCCGCTGCTACAGCGGGGGGAAACTAAGGTGCACCGGGCTGAGCCCCACTTGGAATTCTGACTTGGGAACCTGTATCTTTTCCCAGTCTGGCGAGCAGGCAGCGGGCTGCATGCAGGGGGGCACACCGCGTCCTCTCTCAGGCTGCCTCCCTGCGCTGCCCGAGGGCCTCAACCCTGCATTCTCCGACGGTCCTGGCGTGAGGCCCGTGCCCGCTGTGGGCTGAGCTTGGCAGACTGCACCCGAGACGCATCTCTGACTTGGGGGAGTTTCAGCTTATCCCAGGGGACCTTTCCAGGGTGACGTGCTGTGACGAGACAGACTGGCCCGGCCCAGCACCCCCCAGGGGTCTGTAATGAGGGACACAATCAGACGGAGAAAGGAAGTGGCCATCTGGCGAACACGCACCACAGACCCGTCTGTGACTCTGCGTCTTCCCGCTGACACCTCTAAATGGGATTTCTATTTTTTTTTTGGTTTTGGGGCCACACCCACCAGTGCTCATGACTTTCCTGGCGGGCTCATGGGATCATATGGGGTGCTGGGGACTGAACCTGGGTCAATCCAGGTTGACTGCACGTAAGGCAAGCACCCTTTTTGTACTACTTCTCTGGCTTCTTGAACAAGATTTTCTGGAGGGCCAGCTACAAAGAGAAACACTTTCAAACGACCAAGGTCTCAGGACTGTGCTTCTCATGCACTGCTCGGCGTCTCCCTCACCCCCCACCCCTCCCTCTCCCTACGATGGCCCAGAGGCTGGCGCGCCGGCTCTGCTGTGGGAGCCCCAGGTTGGATCCCCAGGACCGCCCGTCCCAACCACCGTGGCGTGAGGCCCCAACACCGGACAAATCAATAAGCAAAAGGGCACGGATGCACGGGCTGATGTCTGGCGGTCAGGCGGGGGCCGGGGAGTGAAGCTGCTGTGTCCAAGACGAGCGTGCGGTCCGCTGTACTAACGCTCCTGCCTAACGTCATGCTCGGTTTCGGGGAAATGAAAGGTTGGTCGGGAAGGACAGCTGTGGGGAGCAGCTGCACGACCCTAGCACTGCCACTCCGGTGGTCATCTCGAGCACGGACCTAGCCCGAAGCACGGCACAACTGAGCTGGGCAAACAGAAGGGTGGGCACGCAGGGAAGGGCAGGAGGGCACCCCGAGACAGCGGGGGCAGCGCGAAGGCGGCCGTGAGGCCAAGGGGGGGACAGACAGTGAAGTCGGAGTGAGAGGCGTGGCGCTGGGGGCCGCCCAGCTGCTTAGTTCGGACGACCTGCAGATCAGAAACAGCCCATGAGCGGGCCCCCCCACCCCCTGCTCCCGGGGCACCCCCCACCGAGCTATCCCAGCTCACCCTGGCCCCCAGAGCTGAGGGATGGCCGGGAGTCTGCTGGGGCACAGAGCCGGTGGAAACAGCACCTGGCGTGCGAGTACCCCAGCCTGACTCTCCCGCCTTGCCCCGGAGGACGCGCCCCGACGTCCGTCTTCCCAGGTTCACGACTTGCGCTCTGAGCCAGCTGGCGGGGCTGTTCCAGTCCCACCCTCAGCATCTGTAAGCCAGGCCACTTCACCCCCGAGACGGCAGAATCCCGTTTTTCCAGACCTGGGATCAGTGGTTCTCGGCAGCAAGCCCCTTAGAGCCGAGGGGGCGTGTCCCTCTGTCCAGCTGCAGCACGGGGACACAGGGGGACACAGGGCGCCACCCGGCCAAACCCCTTAGGTGGCAATTCCAACCCTACTCCTATTTCCTCAGCCCTGAGGTCAGAAGCAATGGACGCTCGGGGAGAATTCTCCACACGGCCCTTCGGACCTGGCCATCCGTCTTTCCCCGCGTCAGTCTGCTTGCCGCAGCTTACCTGCTGGAGCCCTTCAGTGATGGACGTGACGGGCGCCATCCCGCAGGTGAGGGCCGACAGCATGTACCCGTCGGAGCCGATGGAGCTGGTGAAGTTTCCTTGCTGCAGGGGCGGGGGAGAAAGGCGAGAGCGGCAGCGTGAGCAGGGCTGAAACCATCACGGGCGGGTGGCGTGGGCGTGAGTGTGCGTGATGGTGTGTGCAGGGGAGAGAGGGCGCGAGCCGTCTCAGCGCTCATGGACAATCCTGGCCCTGGCCCTGGGCCTAAACGGCTGCACGGCAAGTCCTCAACATGTGGGTTCACAGCTTTGGGGGTCCTGGGCCCGTTTCCGAGGGCCCACACAGGCGAAAAGGCTGGCCCGGGTTTCCCCGCTGAGTTCCGTCTCTGTCAGCGGCCAAACCACCGGCTCACTGGCCAGAGCTACGGCGGCAGGACCACACCCTCCATTACCACACAGCGCTGCCTTAATAAACGCACAAAGCAAAGGAACTTGGAAAAAAAAAAAAACTCTTTAGTAAAATGCAAACTGTCAGGGCCTGGGCAGCACCAAGCCAAGTAGGGCTCGAGCAGCCTCCAGGCAGCCCTGAGAAGTTCTGGAGGGACGCCCCTCCCCCCAATATTTTAAACGTCAGTTTTGCTTTTCAGACGCCCTTGATGAAGCGGCCAAACTAAATGTTTTGTTAAATCTCAAGTCTCGGGCCATGTTGTCAGAGACGATTCACTGAATGGTTTTCTTGTGGGTGCCAGACTGGCCCGGACACCCTCTGACAGACCAGCACGCTCTCTGTCTGTCTGCTTCTGGGCCACCCCCGGTGCTGCTCGGGGCTTCCTCCTGGCTCTGTATCAGGGATCACTCCTGGCGGGCTCGAGGGACGATATAGGGTACTGGGTATTGAACCCAACCAAGCTTGGTGTGCAAGGCAAGCGCCCCACCCGAGGGACACTCTCTCCTTTCCATGTGAGTGGCCCGAGAGATGCGCGGGGCCTCAGCCATCCCTGGGGAAAGGAGCAGAGTCGGCCCGTCTCCTCGAGGCAAGCTTCCAGGGCCCGAGTCAAAGCCTGCGCTTCTGAGACACGGGGAGTCTGGGAAATCTCACACTCGCGGCTCTGTCAGCCTCCCGTGGTCCAGACGCCACTTAGATGAGCCGAGATGTGAATGGATGTGATTTTTTTTTTTTTTGGTAACTCAGTGAACCCATATTTTCCAAATGACTAATGTGTCATGTTACAAAACCATGAATGGGGACAAAACATTCAAAGTACAAGACAGACCAGTGGGTCTTAAAGGGAACAGAGAACAAAACGTTCATTGATGGAGCGTCCCACTCCACAGCGCGACTACGCTTGAGGAAACGGCTACTGAGTTTGGATTTCAGGATCAAAGAGCGCCCACAAGTGTCTGAGGAGCCTACCCCGCCCCCCGCCCCCTTTCCATGCATCTGCGCCTTCCCGGTACCCTTCCTCGAGGATACACACGAGGCAGGTCGGAGCCAGCTGTCCTGACCCACACCGCTCACCCTGGACGTTCGCCCTGAACTGCAACCGTGACGGGGTCCCGTGGAAGTGGGGCGAGTTTACCACAGCCACTGACAACGGGCCAGGGCTGCAGCCACAGCACAATGGGCCATCTCTGCCTTGCACACGGCCAACCCAGCTCTGATCCCTGGCACCCGAGGGACCAGGAGTGATTCCTGAGTGCAGAGCCAGGAGTAACCCCGAACATCACCGGGTGTGGCCACAGAAAGAAAGAAAATGGATTAATACGCTTTTCTTAAAAAGTTATTCGGCTGCAACACCTAAGGTGACGGAAGTCCAGGTCAGACCCTGCTGACAGTTTCCTTGGGTTGTCGGTGATGCAGCCTCTGAAACGGTCGAGAGAGGAGCAGTCGGAGGGGCTGGGAGACGGCTCGGAGGGCTGTGCCGGGGCTTTGCATGCGGGAGCCCCGGGCTCCACCCCCGGCACCTCGTGGCCCCCCAATACCACAGGGTGTGGCCCAGAAACAAAACGCCAAGAGAGGCGCATACTGGAGACGCACCAGACTAAATAAACCCTTCTCAAGTAAAAAGGCTCTTCCCAAGCCCTCACCAAAGAGCGCGCATGCTACGCCCTGAGATAAACAGGAAAAGCCAAGCTTGTGGGTCCCGGGTGGGCGGGGGAGCGTTTCTCTGGGAACAGTCAGGCTGGGCCGAGTCCAGAGGCGGGGGCTGCTGCAGTGGAGCCGGGTCTGTCTGGCTTCTGCCCGTCTGGCTTCATGTCTCGGTGGGGACACGCCCCTCCCACGTAGAGGCGCCACGACCCACGGGCATGTCTCGACCTCATAGCCCCCAAATCCCCAAGTGCAACAGGACCCTCGGTTTACAGGCTCCCCTTCCTCAACGCGGTCCGGTCGACGAGCAGCGGGGACATTGTCACGGGGCTGGCGACACCCACGCGTGCTCCGGGAAGCCTCTCGGACTGGGTGCAGCACGCACGAAGGCGGCCGCACCTGACGGGGGGACACTGCGGGGCTCAGAGTCCTTGACCTGAGTGCCAGCGATGTGGCAGCAAGCAAGGTTCAAACAGCAGCGACGGGGAAGGCACGGCAGAGGCCCGCGCACCCGGGAGACGGAGAGTCTCGTGTGCTTTGCAGAAGAACCAAAGTTCGAAGCGGCCCCGAAACATGATAAGGGATTCGTAGTGGGGCCCGAGAGACAGACAGCGGGTGGGGATTTGCCTCGCACGTGGCCACTCCAGGCTCGACCCCTCGCCCTGTATATGGTGCCTCTAGCCCCTGGAGGGCCGGGCCCTGCGCAGAGCCAGGAGCCGAGCGGCAGACCAGCACCGAACACAGGTATCGGCGAGCCCCGCGTGTCAGAGGAGAGACGAGCAGGGCCTGGCACGGGATACGACGGGTGTGCCGGCCCAGAAACAGACAAAGGAACATACATTCGTGTCGAGCGTGGGGCAGACACCTTTTCCCACACGCAGGGCTACGGCTGCTCACGAAGAGAGCAAGGCAAACGCTGTACTCACGATGGCATCTTTCACGATCTGTTTGGCCACCTGCTCCGGTTTACACACAGACGTGGTCTCTGAGATGAGACGAGTCTCCAGGGGCTGCAAGTGAAGAACCGGACACATCAGTAAGTAGCAAAGGGCAATCACTCCTGCAGCGCCCGTCCGGCCGCTCACCGGGGAGCACCTTTCCGTTTTTATTTTTTATTTTTGGTTTTTGGGTCACACCCGGCAATGCACAGAGGTTACTCCTATCTCTGCACTCAGGAATTACTCCTGGCGGTGCTCAGGGGACCATATGGGATGCTGGGAACCAAACCTGGGTAGATTCCGTGCAAGGCAAACGCCCTACCCGCTGTGCTATCGCTCCAGCCCCACCTTCCCATTTTTACAATGAGGCCCAGCTGAAATTCTTGATTCGTGTCTACCTCGAAGGTCAGAGCAGCCCAGTCGCCAAGGCTGGACAGGAGGCCCTGGCCATGGGCAGGGGAGGGCCCAGCAGAACTGGACTGACCAGCGCCCCATCCGGGACGCCACTCAGCGCCGTGGAGACACAGTGTGCATCACCTAGACGGAGGGTGCGGACCAGGGCCCGGCAGAGCCGCAGCCCTGGCCTGACCGAGAAGAGGGGAGGGGAGCCTGGGGGAGGGGCGCAGCCCACTGGGCCCTGCGCCGGGGGAAGTGTTTCCCCGCTGGAGCAGCAGAAAGCCCAAAGCGCAGACCCACTCCTCAAAAGGTCCATTGCTGTCGCCCCCGTCAGAACCGGGGGGTAGGAGGGCAGGAGGGGAGAGCGCGCAAGTGGAGGCCACAGGCCCCCCGACACGGCCACATGTGACCCTGGGGGGGAGAGCCACTGAGGGTGGCCCCGTGATTTTTCAAAAAAGATATTTCTGAATTATGAGCTGACAGTTATCTCCTGCTGCTTTAAAACACAGGACTGAAGCGTATTCTACTCCTCTAGGTGGCACTGCACCAACTGAGGCCCTTGAAGGATCTTCCCACTCGTTTACTTTCAATCTTGAGTGGGTGGAAGGGACTTGCACGATCTTCTGTAAAATGGAATTTCCATCAGAACCCAACTTCAACTGCACAGAACTCTCCATTCCATCAGACGTTGAGATTTAAAATTTAGTAAACACACGGGTATGATCTCCTAGGACAGGAAAGCTTTACATGCCACGCAAGTCTAGCATTTCCTGAAGAGCCTGAATGAAGAGAAAGGGCACCCACCCCCACTGGCTTGTCCTGCCCGCGGTGACGGATCTGTGGGCTTTTAAAGCGTGATGGCGCCCCCTACGGGGCCCACGAGCCAGCGTGTGGTCTGCGTTACTGGAAGGGGCCTGCCCCTCAGCTGACTGGAAGGAAAGGAAATACCCAACCTTGACATCTAAATCCAACCTCCACAGGGAAATCACCGCCCTTGGTCAGCTTCGGTTTCAAAACCGACTGCTCGCCCAACAACACGGACCTGCTGGGGGGTCCCCACGTGTCTAAGGCAGGACCTTTGAAGTAATTTGCTTCCTCAGAGCCTCTAATGCCATGACAGGCCCGACCAGGTGTAAGCAGGGGGTCCCAAATTAGAAGAAGAAAACTGGGGTGGGGGTACTGGGGGAGGAAGAGGAGGAAGAGGCAGCAGCGGCTGAGCCAAAGGAAAATGGAGAGGGGAAATAAACTTTTCTTTTTGGGTCACACCCGGCAATGCACAGGGCTGACTCCTGGCTCTGCACTCAGGAATTACTCCTGCTGGTGCTCGGGGGACCCTATGGGATGCTGGGAATCGAACCCAGGTGGGCTGCGTGCAAGGCAAACGCCCTCCCCGCTGTGCTATCGCTCTAGCCCTGGAAAAAAAACTTTCCAATCCTGAACAGCTCTGCAGATCTACAGAGTGTGGAGCTCAAGTGCCAGATTTTTTTTTTTTTTTGCTTTTTGGGTCACACCCAGTGATGCTCAGGGGTTACTCCTGGCTTTGCACTCAAGAATTACTCCTGGCAGTGCTTGGGGGACCATATGGGATGCCGGGGATCGAACCCGGGTCGGCCGCGTGCAAGGCAAACGCCCTACCTGCTGTGCTATCGCTCCGGCCCCTCAAGTGCCAGTTTTACGCAGCCGCATTCCCATGCCGTGAGAGAACAAAACCATGCGAGCTGGTTCAGGGTCTGGCAGCGACTAACGCTGTGCTGTCGCAGGGCCAAGGCCGGGAGGAGGGCGCAGAGCTGGTGTCCAGGCCAGCGGCAGCGGTGACCAGCACCAGGGCGGAAACCAAGTGGGGGCGGGGATGGGGAAGGGCTGGCGGAGTGCGGAGGAGCCACAGGAGGAGCCACAGGGGCCCGGGGACGGCGCCAGGTCAGGGCCACGTGACCTGGGCTGCGTCCATCCTCAGCACCACCCGGACCCTGGGTGCTGCGGGGCGTGGCCCAGGAGGCCCGTGCACCTGTAGGCGCGGTCCTGGTGACCTCAGCACCGGACCCTCGCGTCCAACGTCCGCCCCAGTTGGCCAGTGGCGCTGGGAGTGGCCTTATCTTACCGAAGGCCCAAAGTCCAGCCCAGCCCTGTCTGCTCTCGCTGACCTGCCTGGAAGCCTCCCCGGCAGCAAAGAAAGGAGGAACGGGAAGGGCCCTTCTGAGGACAGAAGGGCAAGTCCCCCAACACCCGGAGACACGGGTCCCCAGGGCCACGGCCCGAAGCTTGCAGATGCTTGCGAGGGCTCCGGTGTGGCTAAGCACAGGGCGGGAGACGCGGGGCAGTGGGCAGGCGGCCGGGCCTCTCCCAGCAGGCTGGGAACCGCGCGGCCGGACCCTTCTCTGCAGTCGCTGCCAACGTGTGCCGTGGAACTGCCCCAGACCCGGGGCCCGGGAGGAAACACAGCGCCAGGACGCGCCCGACTCGGGTTCCATGCCAGGCCCGACGTGGATCCCCGACACTGTCGGGGGCAGCCTGGAGGCCCCAGGGTACCCCCAGTACTGCGGGGCCCAAGCAGCGCCACCTCCTCGGGCCCCTGCCCTGATCTGATGGTGCCACTGAGCGACAATCAACGAGTCTAGACCTCCTGGGCACCAGCTGGGAGCCCCCTTCCCCCTTCCCCAAATTAACTGCCCAGTTTCCGACATCCCACCGGCCACACTCCAAGTGCCCGATGACTACCAAAGGAACATACCCACGGAGAACAAGGCTGTTCCTCTAGAACATTCAGGCCTCGGTGCACACAGGTTTGGGACCTGTGGTGGTGTTCGCCTTCACACGAGAAAGGTTTTGAAGGCGGGAGGGGCGCGAACTGACATACGCTTTCCCACAACCCCTGGCGACTCCCTGAAGAACAGACCCTAGTGGGCAGGGCAGCTGCCGGCTCACGGAGTCGGGCCAATCGTGGCTACTGCTCCCAGGGGGGCGGCTTCTGAGCAGCAGCAGATTCAGAGTGTTTCGGGGGGTTGGGGAAAGATTCCTCGGCAGAGCTCTGAGCCGGGGCCCATTCGGCCCAGAGCGCAGGCCTGTGGCACTGTGCCAGGCATGGGGTTGGCGCTGCCGCAGACAGCGGTGCTGGGGGCTGGACTCTGGGTCACGCGTGTGCAAGGCACGTGCGCCCGCCCTCGCTGCCAGGGAGCCCAGGCTGAGTTCCAGGTTCCTGCCCGACCAGCTGAGGAGGCCGCGAGCCGGGTGGGGTGGACACCAGATGAAGGAAGGAAGAAAAATGCCGAAGGATGGAGGAACCCAAAAATCCCGGTTCTCAAAAGCTAAGGTGCCCCTTAGGCGCCGGGGGAGAGAGACAATGACTCAGCAAGTGCGTTCAGAGGACAGAGTATTACTCTTAAAGAGTATCATCTCATTGGTTAAAAATAGAGGCTGTGTTTAGCATCCTAAGGAAAACATCCCTTCACTAAGCCGGGCTTCCAAGATGAGCAGCAATAAACACCTCTTTCGGCAACCTGGATGCCTCCCCCAAGCCTCCAAATACAAGTTCTACAAAGTCCTGAGCCCTCTGGCCCGAGCATACACGGAAAGGAACTCCGTTTCCTGACTGATGACGAAAGGGGGGGGAGGACGGGGGCTTGGAGGGTGGGCAGTGTGCAGGGTGGGGGCTGGCGGCACACTTACCTTGGTTTTGTTCTCCTCCACAAAGCCGGGCGTGTCTGTGTCGGGCGGATAGGCAACTGTGATGTAGACATTGTAGGGCTTCACCTGCATTTCAGAAACGACACGCGAGTCCACATCTTCCCTCCCAACCTACTCGGGCTGCCAGACCCACGCATGGCGTCCCGCCCCCCCCCCTCCCCAAGGCAGCCCGGGCCTGGGGGGCTGGAGGCGGAGAAGCATCAGCACCCCACGCGGAAACCCTCCGGCATGAAGAAACGAGCACACAATGCTCACCTCCAGCCTCCAACTCCAGAGAAGAGCTGCTCCCGGGGCGGAAACCCACTGCCCCCTCCGTGTCCTCCAATTCCGAGGGCCAGGAGGCGGCCGGGGGAGTTGTCCACTGAGAGCTGCGCACCCGCGTCAGGCCACCACAAGCCCCTGGCCTGCCACCTGCCCGCCACGCTCCTTCCTGAAAGCTTTTTGTTTTTGTTTTGTTTGGGGACCACACCCTGGCGGTGCTCAGGCATCACTCCTGGTGGTGCTCAGAGGATCACATGGGTAGATACCGGGGATCGAACCCGGGTCAGACCTTATTTGATATAAAATCTCTCCAGCCTATCCTCTTATTGCTATTGGTGGTATTTATGTTGTTTTGTTTGGGGGCCACACCCAGGGGAGCTCAGGGGACCATATGTGATGGTGGGGACGGAGCCCAGGTAAGTCACCTGCAAGGTAAAGCCTTTCCCCGCTATACTATGCCTCTGGCCCAGCTCCAAAACAGGCTGATTTCACCTCTGAAACCCCCAGATTTCACCCACATTCTTTCCTGGGAACACCAGGATAGAGTCCCAAGCCCAGCTTCCTAAAACTATGGGCCGCAACCCCACCTGGGGGCGCAGAACTCAACACTGGCATCACAAAAAAGGTGCTTTCAAACATTAAAGACACGGTTTGTTATCTGTCACGGGTTCCTTGTTAACACATCCAAGTCTGGGTAGAAATTCCTCAGGCTAAAAGGGGGCGTACTGGGAAGGAGGCTTGAAGCCCAGGTCCAGAAGGCTCCGTGCCCCGGGAGGTGTGAGTGGGCGACCGGCCCCACACAGCAGGGGGTGTGGACTCACGGGGGCGAGGGCCTTCTCCCACAGAACAGGACCGTCCAACCAGCCAAGCGCCTCCCCAACAGACGACCTCACCCCTACTCTGCATGTAGACCGCACCCCTTCCTGGAAGCCCTCCTCACCCCCGAGGGCGTGAGAACAGGCTCAGGCCCATGGTGGCAGAGGGCGAGGGGCCGGCTCCCTGAGAATCTTCTAGAACTGTTGGGAGCGGCTTCCTAGAGGCTGGAAAGTACGTCCCCATGTCACGGCCTGGGTGCATCCTGGGTGCTGGCCGGGCCTGTCCCCATCTTCTTCCCAAGGGAGAGGGGCTGTGAGCAACCCCAGCAGCACGGGAGGGGAGAGTCCTGGCAAGCATCCTCAGGGGGAGAGAGCCAAGGGCCTGTCTCTGCGGGCGTGGGAGCACCCGCCGGCATCCACAGGCAGGGAGCTTCCAGGCCCGGGGTGCTGGGAAAGCCGAGAGCCGGGTCGGCCCTTCCTGAACGCTGCCTCAGAGGGACAAAAAAATCCAAACACCCTCCCCCTGCCTTGTCCTCAGGGCCACCCCGAGGCTCCCAGGAGGCCGAAAGCTGACTGCCCCGATGAGATTATCCCGGGGTGCCCGGGCGCCCGGGAAGGAAGGACCAGGCCGTCGAGGGAGCGCTCCACGTCCAAGGTCACGGCTGCGCTCCCGAAGGCGCCAGCAGCTCTCCCAGGGTCACCCCCGACACTCACGAGTGACTCTCTCCCCCGGACTCCCGGGGGCCAGCACCACGACTGTGCCGTGGACAGCGCCGACCAGCGTTCAGAACTGGAGCCGGCCCCAGGGCCGGGGCTACAATGACCCTGTCCTCGCTGTGACCCCAGCACCCTGGCAGCGAGTTTCCAGGGAAACTGCTGCCCTGCTTGTTTCTGCAGACAGTGCTCCCTCCCGGCCACCAGCGCGGGGCCGGGCCAGGCGCCCTGCCCACTCCCTCCCCGGCCTCCCCTCTGCTCCTCCCGCTCAGCCTCCGTCTCAAGCCTCCTCCCCTTCCGGCTCCCGTGCCGGGGTCACTGTCTCCGTCCATCGGAGATGTCCAGTGGCTCCAGAACTGACCCGTTACCCTGTGATCCTGAGATGTATGTCTGTCTGTCTGTCTGTCTGCCACTCGCACACCCCCCCCCCACACACACCCATGATGGAGAGAGCAGACGTGTGGACAGGACCCTCTAGCCTGAGTGTCAGCTCTAAGTCACCCACATGGTGTCATGGTGACATGGCTCGGGGAGCTCCAAGGCACGCACACTCAGGTGGAGAAGGAGAAACGGCGAGAGGAAGCCTCCTATTTTTATTCTCTTCGGTCTCTGCTACCAAAAGTTTGCCTCCTGTCAACCTCTGATACCTGCTTTCCAAAACCGTTTTTGGTTTCTGTTTTGGGGTCCCATCTGGCAGTGCTTAGGCCTTACTCCTGGTGGGCGTGGGAACGATGTGGAGTGTCAGGGATTGAAACTGAGTTGGTTGTGTGCAAGGCAAGTGCCTTATCTGCTGCACTCAGGACCACCCCCCGCCCGCCCCCAAAATGACTTAAAAATTTTTAATACCTGCACTTACATAAGACTGGGGGAAAATTGGAAAGAAAAAATGCCAACAAAGCATCTTTTCAAAATGACTCTTTGTACATGAGCGTTTCTAGGGTCCTACTGCAGCGGGCCTGGGAGTAAGGCTGGAGACAGCTCTCCGTGCAGCGAACCGGGAAGGAGCTGGTCGTTCAGCCCGCGCTCTCTCTTTCAGCGTCTTTCTGTTCTGGATCTGGAGAAGCCAGCGTTCTCTCGGAACACCTATTCCTCGCTTTCTCCCCCTCACAGCTTTCTAAGTAAATCTTTCAGGAGAAGTCAGCTTGCTTTACTTTAAAAAAAAAAAAAAAAAAAAAAAAAAAGAGTTAGCCAAAGGACTTGACGGCAGCTGTGCTGTGAGGCGTCACTCCCGGGCCCTGGGCTGTGCGGGGCTCGGAAACACCCCCGGCCCACGCACACGTGCACGCTGCAAAGCAAGCAGAGGCGGACGAGGGTCGCCCCGAAGCCTGCTGCCCGTGGCCCAGCCTTGCTGTTCCCGCCGGTGCTCGGTGTGGACGTTCCGCGGGGAGCCAGGCGCGCGGGCCGGCAAGCCGGGGCCTGGCACGGGCTGTGAATCACGCCTGTCGCCCGGAGCCGCGGGGACCGTGTCTGTGCTAGCAACTCCCTCCTTCCTCCTCCCCCCTGTTGACATCTGCTCCGCCTGCTGGGAAATGAGGCCACCCAGATATCTCCGTCATCACCCGCTGCCTGAGTCTGCGACTCGCAGAGCCAGACCGAGGGACAGAAAGTTCTCAGGGGTGGGTCTGTCCCGCCTCAGACGCTCCTGCCCGAGCAGGGCTCCAAGCCCAGGGTGAGGCCCAACACCCGGCCCCCGATACACGGAGCCACTTCCACTGCTGAGTTCCAGCAAGACCCAGTGCCAAAGTCGCACAGGCAGGAAGCCGGGACGCAAGGCTGCCACAGGGCTGCTGGAAACTCGGCTTCACGCCTGGAGGCCACCACCAAGCTCTCTGCCTCGCCCCTGGATGAGTGGCCAGAGAAATAAAGGGTCCCTCGCCAAGACCCTCTCCAAGGGGACGAGCGGGGAATCACTGTCCACCTCGCAGGCCCTACTGTCGGGCAGAGACGCGGAGCACAGAGTGATGAGAGCGAACGCTCAGGGCCGCTTCCTCAGGGAGGTGCTGGTGCCCATGGAGAAGGCAAACCACCTCCTATTTCTGTCCCGGGCAGAACTGGGAGAGAACAGCGGGCTGCACCTGGCAGGGAGGGCATTTGCCTTGCACACGGCCAGCCCGGGTTCGACTCCTGGCACCCCATATGGTCCCCCGAGCCCCTCCAAGAGTGAGGAGTAACCCTAAGCACCGCCGGGTGTGCACTCCCCGTACCCACCAAAAAAAGGGGGGGGTGGCGTTCTGAGACCAACTGGTGGTCAGCAGGGAAGGGGAAGCAGGGGCAGGTAAATCACAAGACCCAGGACACAGCCAGACTCCTGGCACTTAATGGGCCCAGCCACCTGGCGCACAGCTGTCAGAGCACGGCTTCACCCTCAAAGCAATCCCGCCCTGTGTCCCGAAGCCCCTGCGCCAGACAACAGGCTCTCCTCACGCCTGCGGGGCCTTCGGGGCTACCCCAAAGCAAAGGTCATGCAACTAAAGTCTGAGGGCCCAGGCCGGCTCTCCAGCTGTGGGCCTGGTGGTGTAGTTTGCCTTCTTTAATCACAGTGAATTAACCGGTACTGCAGGAACACGGGGTCTAGGGTGTTAGAATTCAACATCTCTACGGCTACCTCCTGATCCTCATTTCCAGCTGTCACTAACCAACTGACCCCCGACCCCTTTCCTTACCTCGTCCACACCGACAAGCCCTCCCCCTCAGCTACCTTCCTCCACCCTATTTCCTACAACGCGAAGTTCAGCTGGAACACAGTGCTCCCCACACCCCCCCTGTTGTGTCTGGCCATCTCCCCGCGATCACAGAAGGTGCGAGTGGTCAGAGAGACGCCACGAGACACCATGTGGCCCTCAAAGGTGAAAACATTTATTCTGGCCCCTCCAGAAAATATTCAACAACTTCTGAGAGTCCCAAAGGCCGCTCCTGCTTGGAAAAGCTGGCCCACCACAGTGCAGGGCTGCGTCTCTGTGTGCGCTGCCACGGGAAGAATCTCACCTTCCCTCTCGCAGCTGCTGACCTGGGCCAGGAAGGTGTGATGCTCGAGATGCTTCCCAGGGTGGCAACCATGCAGCAGTGGCCGGCGAACACTCACCCTGACGCTAACCCTAACCACACCTTCCGCAAAATGTTCTGCTGTGAAAAAAAAATATCTTTTAAAGACTTGACTTTGATCTTAGAATTGAAAGAGAAGCCTCAGGAGGACCAAGGGATGTTTTTAGTTCTACTCCCGTGACGGAAGTGAGACAGGGGACTTTTAACTGATTGCTCCAGAAGCCAAGAGCTAATGAGAAGGTGACTTAAACTCTCCTCTCAATGCACCCTGAATCACTCCCACATTCAGTCATAAAGGGCGGCTTTCTTTATTAAAGGCACATCTCCGTGAACCAACATCCACTGAATCTTACGCATACTCACAGAGCGTTAGAACAGTGTTTGGAGGAATTACCTGTACTCTGCACGTTAAATTAAGCAGCAGAACCCTTGCAATAATTTTGTCCTCGTGGGGCTGGAGCGATAGCGTAGCGGGTAAGGCATTTGCCTTGCACACAGCTGACCCGGGTTAGATTCCTCCGTCCCTCTCAGAGAGCCCGGCAAGTATCCCACCGCACTGCAGAGCCTGGCAAGCTCCCCGTGGCGTATTCGATATCCAAAAACAGTAACAAGTCTCACAATGGAGACGTTACTGGTGCCCGCTTAGGCAAATCGATGAACAATGGGATGACAGTGATAGTGATATAATCCTTATTCTGAAAATGCCGTCAATGTTAGACTCAGTGCGGAGTCAACCTCAATTCTCTAATTTGATGCAACATGTGCAGAGGAAATACAAACAAAAGAACACACCTTAGATTGCAGAGAAGGACAAAAATAAAACTGAGGGCCGTTGAGACAGCTCAGAGGACCAGAGCAAATGCTTTGCCTGCAGGAGACTCGGGTTCCATTTCCCAGAAATGCCTGAGCACCACCAGGAGTGGGACCCAAGCACCTCCAAAAGTAGCCCCGAAGCCCCACCAGGCGAGGCCCCCAAAACGGAAAGATAAACCAAACACTGAACTGGGGGAAGAGTCCACGGAGCCAGAGCGGATGCCCTGTGCGCAGGAGCCGTCCCTGGGGTCCCTGGCACCTCTTGGGCCCCGAGCAGCCCCCGGGTGCAAGCCCCCGTACACGCACATGCCAAGGAGTGGGCTGCGTGCGGCGCTTACCTCCATCTGCAGGGCCTCCGCCAGTCCCCGGAGCGCAAACTTGGAGGGCGAGTAGGCCGTGTAGCCGAACAGGCCCAGCTGCCCGGCCTGCGAGGCCACGAAGACGATCCTGCCCACGCGGCGCTCCTTCATGGTGCCGATGACGGCGCGGCTCGGGTACACGCTGCCCAGGTAGTTGACGCTGATCAGCCTCTGCAGGGCGGGGTGGAGAGGGCGGAAGACGTCACCCGAGGGCGGCAGCACCGGGCTCTACCCCGGGGGGCTTCTGCAGGGGGCGGCCCGGGGCCGGGGACGCTTCCCGCCAGGCCCGTCCCCGCGGCGGGGCAAGCGGGAGCCCGAGGCCTGCTTGGCGGGTGGCCGCCCGGGCAGCCCTGGCACGGCCAGTCTGCAGCGAGGCCGCAGAGCCCCGGCGACCCCCACACCGCGGGGGCTCGCGCCTGGGAACACCTCCGAGGAAGAGCACCGCCACCCAGGAGCCAACGGCAACGGGACCGGAAACAGGAAGCGAGACACCGGAAGCTGGAAGTGGTACGCCGGAAGTGACGCAGGCTTTCACGAGGACGGCTTCCGGCCGCCATTCCGTTACAGAGCAGAGGCAGGGACTAACTCCACAGACAACAGACAGACAAACAAACCATCTTCCTTACTTTGGGCATAAATTCCTCTTTGCTGACTCTAACTTTTTTACTTTATAAACTCCCCCTCCCTCCTTGGACTGTTTTTTTTTTTTTTTCTGTGAGAACATCCAATAGAAAGGAAAAACACAGTGGACAACAGGACTCCCCCTCCCCCCCCAAAAAAATTAGTTTTCTTTCTAGCCCGATTCTCTATTTTAAAGTTTTGATTTTTGATTTTTAAATTTTGTTGGCTAGAAAATAAGACAGTAGACGAGCAGTATGTTCCTATCTGCTGTCGGGCTACACGTGTTTTTTTTTTTTTTTTAAGTTACAAATTTTCAAATTTATGAGTTAGTTAAGGGGGAAAAGAAAAGGCGAAAAAAATGAAGGCAGCAGGGAGCAGCGGCAGGGCCCCGGGGGCTGCCCGGGGCTGAGCTCATCGCTGTCGCCGCCTTCCACCTCCTCCTCGGAGCCGCTGGCCGCCGTCCAGAAGGGCCAGTCCCTGGCACGGCTCTTGGCCCGGGAGTCTCCGCTGACGACGCCCCGCGCCTCGCCGCCTTCCTCTGGAGACGGCCCGGAGAGCTGCCCAGGGCGCGGCGCTTCTCAGAAACGGCCACGCTCACTGGCTGGCTCACGTGCCGGCTGCTTGTCTCCTCAGGCCTGCGCGCCAGCCGGTTGCCTCGAGTCATAGAAACCTTTCGTGGTTGGAGGAGTCCGTGATTTTAAGCGTTTTATGGAGCACTGTTGAGGTCTACGAAACATGAAACCCTTCACCGTGCATCTTTTCTTTTTTTTTGCTGGGGGAGGGAGGAGGGAGGATCACCGAAGCGGGGCTCAGGAGGTGGAGGTGGGGATGGGTGGGGGTGCGGGAGCTTTTTCCAGTGATTTTTGTTCAAAGGGAACAGAGTTTAATGCAAGGGGCTGAGGATGCGGTGCTGCTTGGGCCCTGCAGTGCTAGGGGTTACCCAGGGCACCATGGTCCGGGTGCTTGGGAACCACCGAAGCTGCACCTGAGGATGTTTTGAGGGGCTGGATTGTGTGGGGAAAGAACTGGGGTTGGCAGCACCTATTAGGCCCCATCTATGTATTTTCTTTGGGACTCTTCTATTTTCTAGGGGGCAAGGAAGGAGGGCTCTGGGCCACACCTTAAGTTGTTCAAGGGCTACTCCTGGCTATACTCAGAGGGTTACTCCTGTTGCTACTCGGGGCAGTTTATGGTAGGAGTGTTTGCAAACCACGATTAACTACATCTTATCACTTGGCATTTCTCTCTCCAGTCTGCTTAGGAGCCCCTCATTTATTTATTTATTTATTTTTTTGAGTCCCATGGTTTCCTTTTCTCTAGCCTTGCCCTGGGTTCTAGTTCTAACAGTTTCTCATTCATCGGCCACTCAGGAACCACCACTGGGAGCAGTTCCAGTTGTCCTCATCTACATCCAAGTTGAAGTTGCTTCCATCTCAGCCACAGCCTCGGGATGACCATAACCTTCTCAGCTCTGGCCAGACCTTTAAGATCAGGAAGGAATTGCAGACTCTCCTTCTGTTGTTGTTTAGGGGCCACATACAGTAGTGCTCTGGGCTTACAACTCTTTGATCAGCAGTCAGTCCTGGAGGGGCTCAGGGGACCATAGAAGGTACTGCGGATCCACCCAGGTCAGGCGCACACAAAGCAAGCGCCCTACCCGCTGTGCTATCTCCCCAGCCCCCTGAGAGTGTCTTCTTCCTGATATATGCCTTGGGGACATCACCCGAAATTCAAGCGAGGTTTATCTGAGTCTATGCTAGACATCAGAGTCCATCCAATGAACTGAAGCTGTAGCGGTAGCCTGGGCAAAGGTCCCTCTCAGGTAGCGAGGCCTCCCCAAGCCTGAAAAGCTGCAATTACTCCATAATCTATGGTCTGCGTCAAGAAAGTGGTGTTTGGAGGCCCCAAAGCTGCTCTGATGTCAGAGTGAAGATCATCAACATCAGAAGGCTAACAAGGATGATCAAGAGTAAGAGCGAAATCTTGGAAAAGGAGCTACTCGTCACAGTTTTTTAAAATAGTGTGTGGGGGTGGGAGGGAAGAGGGAGGCTGTGGTTGCAACTACCCAGAGGTGTCGAGAGTGACCTCTGGCAGTTCTGGGGAAACCATATGGGATGCTAGCGGACAAACCAACATCAGGCATATTGCAAGAAAAGTGCCTCAACCCCCATACTATCACTCTGGCACCAGTACTTCTCCATTTTTCAAGGACATCAATTTAGGAGGGCAGCTTGGAAGAGGAGCTGGGTCACCTGTGGCTTCGTACTGCTCCCGAAGGCCACCTACACTATGGGCTGAATGATGTGTGTCAAAGTCTTCTGCCTCTCACGGAGTCCGTCACAAAGGGTTTTCATTTGCCACCTACAGTGATTCTGCCCTGCCAGACTGTACTCTGTCCTTAATGCTGGGAACCTGGCCTTGACAGGGCCTCCTTATGGATCAAAGTCCTTTACAAAATAAGGAGAGTTCATCCATGGAGAAACTTGACTCTGGCAAGTAATCTTCCTCTATAGTCAGCTTATTTAAAGCTTTGTTTCATCCTTGGTTTTGGGGACCACACCTGGCAGGGCACAGGGACTTCTCCAGGCTTGATGCTCATCTTCCTGGCCCTAATCTAAAACTTTTCCATCTGCTTTTATATCACACTTACCCTTTTTATATTAAAAAGTGAATGGCAAAAAAATTCAAGGTCACATATAAGATTTCTCATTTGGGTTGTGAGCATCATGGATCTGAGAGGGTTAAGTTTCAGTGCCTGGTCTTCAGCCTAGGGCACTCGCAAGTCTCTCAGAGCTGGTAGGGGCCTGTCTGGAGTCTGACATTCTTCTGGCTCTAAATAAAGCAAATCCTTTCACCTTTTCCTATTTTCTTTGTTCTTATTCTTCAAGATGGGAGATATAGTGCATGAGGAGACATGCTGACTGGAGAGCAGGAACCGTCACTGTTCTTTCACCTTCCTGATCACCTTTTGTTTCCAGGGCAATCACTTGTTAGTGGCCTCCTTCTGGCAACATTTGCAAGGGCTGTATCCACTTGCAGGCCATGGTGAGGATGATATAAAGCACAAGGAAATTTATGCTATCAAGAGGGCCAATAAACATAACACATACTGAGATGCTGCTTGTGTGAAATACTACGACAGCTAAGATGTTCTAGGCCATAAGAATTTGAGGGCCACTCCACATACGCAATTTGTGGTTGACCAAAATGTCATAATGTCCTATATCTGATGAGGCAAAGACAGTCAAAACATTCAGGTTAATATCATTACTATCACAATTGGCCTATGCAATGACTGGAAGAGGAAATACATATTAAGTGCTAACGCAGCTCTAACCCACATTAAGTTCTCAGTAACTGCCGACTCTTATTTTATTATGAACAAGAGCTTACACAGATACCAAAGATCTATTTTCCCCTGACATTCGGAACATTTAAAAATGTAAAATGTCTACTTGAAAATCTAAGGGCACATGCATTAAAGTGATTATATATTTAAGAGTACACAATATTAGCTTTATAAGCATGCAAAACCAAATACTTTATTGGGGAGCTCTGAGCCAATAGCAAAAATATCAACTCAATGAAGTATTTCCAAAAAATCACTCAAATGTCTGGAGGCCAAAAAACAGACTTCTCAATAACCCAAGAATCAGAGGAGGGAAATGACAGAATGTTTTAAGTGATAAATAAAAACACAACATATCAAACTTCATGGGGTGCTGCTAGTGCAGGACTTAGGTGGAAATCTGAAGCATTAAACTTGTTTATTAAAAGAAAAATGGCCTTGAATTGATGGCTCCAGCTTCTAGCTAAATAAATTATGAGAGGGCTGGAGCAAGTACAGCAGGTAAGGCTTTGCATGTGGCCGACCTGGGTTCAATCTCTAGCATCCCATATGGTCTTCTGAGCCTGCAGAAGAGATTCCTTAATACAAAACCAGGAATTAACCCTGAGCACCACCAGGTTTGCCCCCATCCCCCCAAAAAACAATAAAAAGTAGAGAAAATTTAAAGTAAAATGAAAGAAATAATAAAATAATAGAGAAAATAAGTAGAAAATCATTAAAATCAAAAGCTAATTATTCAGATCAATAAAATCAATAAGTTATACATAGTGATCAGAAGTGAAAGGACACAAAAACAATCATCAAGAATGAGAAGTCACCTCACTAAAACTCTATTGGAAAGCTCTGGTAAGATAGTGAGATAAAATGTCATGTCAATGAATTCAACGGCTTAAATAAACAAACTCCTTGAAAGATACACGCTACAAAAGTTTACTCAAAATGAAGGGGAAAATGTAATTCTACATCTATGAAAGAAATTGAATCAAAGCCAGAAACTGTCTCACAAAGAAAAATTTGGAACTTGTTGATGAATTCTACCCATAATAATGTAAGAAAGAGCCGCATCAGTTCTACATAAACTCTTTCGTAATACCCAAGAGCAGCGAATACGCCCTTTCTCATGCTCTTGAGACCAGCATCACCCTTATACCCCCAGCAGAAAATAACATTACAAAGAAAGAAACTTATAATTAGTAGCCCAAAAGAATACAGAAATGATAACAGCACATATCATAACATGTGGCATTTATCCCAGGGAAAGTAATGTTAACATTTGGAAATGAATCAATGCAATTCATCGTATTAACCCAAAAAATAGAATTCTCACATCATCCCAAGAGATGAAGAAAAAGCAACTGAAATGATAGGCATTATTTATAAAAACTCTTGGCCAACTAGGAATTGCAGGGAACTTCCTCAACTTGACAATGAGATCAACCATATACAAACAAGCTATTATCAAGTTTTATGGCAAAGACTGAACTTTCTCTCCCTAAGATGAATAAACCAAGGATTTCTGCTCTCAGCAATTCTATACAATACCACACTGCAGGTTCTAGCCAATGCAAAAGGGTACCAGACAGGAATAAAAGAAGTAAATGTTGTAGATGACATGACTTTGGACGTAAAAATCAATATGTACTCCTATTAAAGACCGATTTAGCAAAACTACAAGATCAAAACACAAAAATCCATTACGTTTTTCTATTTAGTAGTGAACACTCAGAAATTAAAGTGAAATAAATTCACTATGTGGACTACTATCAAAGAAATAAAATACTGTGCAGGGCCATGCATTGAAAGTCGCAAAAAAAAGTGCTGAGAGAAATTTAAGAGCATCTAGTAGAGACAAAGAATGCGCTCATGAGTTAAGACAACATAGGGTCAGAGTGATAGTATAGTGGGGTGGGTAGGGTTGTTTGCTTGGCATACAGCCAACCTGGATTCAATCTCTAGCATTTCCATATGGTACCCTGAGCCTTTCCAGGACTGATTCCTAAGTGCAGAGCCAGGAGTAATCCCTGAGCACCACCAGCTGTGACCAAAAATAAATTTAAAATGTTGTCATTTGTTGGGGCTGGAGCGATAGCACAGCGGGTAGGGCGTTTGCCTTGCACACAGCCAACCCGGGTTCGATTCCCAGCATCCCATATCGTCCCCTGAGCACCGCCAGGAGTAATTCCTGAGTGCAGAGCCAGGAGTAACTCCTGTGCATCGCCAGATGTAACCCAAAAAGAAAAAAAAAACACAAAAAAACAAAATGTTGTCATTTGTTTCAATAGATCTATAGGAACGAAATGACAGTAAGAACTTTAAAATAGCACTGGGGAAGACAGTGCAACAGGCTGAGCCTGCGCTAGCATTCGGGACCCTGGGCTCAATCCCTAGTACCACACAGTCCCCTGAGTACTGCCAGGAGTGACTCCCAAACATGCAGCAAACCAGGTATGGTACAAAAACTGAACATAAATGAATGTAGAATAACATCCTCAGGTATGTAACAAGATCCAGCACCAAGAAACTAAAAAGAGAACCATTACAAGGAAAATTAAGAATCCCCAGGACGACTTCAATTTTTGGTGACTCACAGGCCATAGATTTATTATGAAGATTTACGACAGTGGAGGGTGGGGGATGGAGCAAGGGGACATTGGCAGAGGGAAGTTGATGCTGGTGGTGGGATTGGTGATGAAATATTATATGCCTGAAACTGAACTATCAATAACTTTGTAAATCATGGGTCTTTAATTAAATTTAAAAAATCATAAAATTTTAAAATTGAAAAAAGGTTTATGACAGCGAAAGGACACAAAGCAAAATCATCAAGAGCCAAAGGCAGCCAGGACCAAGTCAGGGAAGGCCTGGTGCACGCTTCCCAGCATCTGCTCCCCAGGGAGCCTCATGGACCCAAGGCGCTCCTCAGCAGGGAGTGTGGCGTTTTCTGTGCATGTGAATTCCCATAAAATGAAAACAACAGGGAGGAGGAAGAGGAGGAGCAAGAGGAGGAGAGGTTTGGGCTGGAGTGATAGCACAGCGGGTAGGGCGTTTGCCTTGCACGTGGCCGACCCGGGTTCAAATCCCAGCATCCCATATGGTCCCCTGAGCACCGCTGGGGTGATTCCTGAGTGCATGAGCCAGGAGTGACCCCTGTGCATTGCTGGGTGTGACCCAAAAAAGCAAAAAAAAAAAAAAAAAAAAAAAAGAGGAGGAGAGGTAGTTCAGAGAAAGTAAGAGAAAATTCATTTGAGGTGAAAATGGACTTTTTGGGGTTGCTTGCAGAGTAAGTCCATGTGGTGCTGTGAGACCATACAGTGATGGAGATCAAATCCTGCCTCCCACATGCAAAACATGCGCTTCAGCCCCTTGGACCAACTTCCAGGCCCCAAAATGGACTCTTGACTTCAGAAAATGTGTCAGTATGGCGCAGCCGATTAAGCCAGCTGTGCTCTCTGCACTGGGGACCCTGGTACAAGGGCTGCAAACAGCAAGCGGCCTGTGGCTCGTATGGGCTGTTCTAAAGGACCTTGGGGACAGTCCCCTGCAGTGGACATTCATGTCTGCTCCCGCTGGCCCCAGTCTCACAGACATGCAGGTGCCTTTCACAATAGCCAGGGTCCACACTGGCCGAGCCATCATGTCCACCTGCACCACATGTCCTAGACAGGGACCATGAACTGAGGCTCTGTACTGGGACAAGTTCGGAGTTTCCTGGATGCCAGAAGCTCCCAGCACAAGAAGTGAGGCCTGACCAAGTTTAACGCAGATGCTGGGGCCGGAGCGATAGCACAGCGGGTAGGGCGTTTGCCTTGCACGCAGCCGACCCGGGTTCAATCCCCAGCATCCCATATGGTCCCCTGAGCACCGCCAGGAGTAATTCCTGAGTGCAGAGCCAGGAGTAACCCCTGAGCATTGCTGAGTGTGACCCAAAAAGCAAAAAAAAAAACAAAAAAAAAACCCCGCAGATGCTGCTGAAGACAGAGGGGCGGAAGAGTGGATCATCCCAGATGGCTGTGGGGTCACACACACCCTTGATCAGGGGCCTTGGCCAGAAGGGAGCACAGCCCTCCCGAGAGCCTCAGAGCCGTCCCCCCTGAGCCTTACCCCAGCTCTACCATCCCATCACCCCCATCACAGTAATTCCTGCTGCTTAGCCAAACCAAAGGAAAAAAAAAAAAAGAAAATATATGAATGTGGAACACGTGTTCTCACAGGTGCAGATGACTACCCGCTCCTGGACGTGACTGGAACCTGGCCCGGGAGGGGAGCCATCCGGAGGAGGGAGTGCACAGAGGGACCCGGGAGAGGAAGGGCTCGCTCCCCGTCTCCATCTCTCTCCCTCGCTCTCTTACCCACTCCCCATTTCCTGGCCACCTCTCACGTCTATGACTTCACCACTTCATGCCTAGACAACTCCCTTTATCTTCCCCGTAGATTCTTTCCACAGCTGTGGGACTAATCCCCCAAGCCTCCCTCTCATCACTGACAGGCATTCAAGCCAAAACTATCAACTTCATGTGGCGCCGAGAAAGAACCAGAGGCTCTCCAGCTGGTCCCCCCCCACTCACGTCTACCCACGTGAGGACCTCGCCAGCTCCCCTCACACGTCATGGTGACTCACCACCGTCCACCTGCAGCGAGACGTGGACACACCAGTCCAGGCTTCTGCTCTTAATCAAAGGGGGCGCTATTCACCTTGGCAGAGGAAAGCTTTCAAAACCTATTACCCAAAACACTTGCCACGCATGTGTGAAGCCCTGGGGATTCAATCCCCAGCACCTCAAAAACAAGCGAACACTCATTACCACAACAAAACACAATAAAACACAAACAAAAGACCAATAAAGGTCTGTACAACAACAAACTGTCAAAAGACCGTTTCTGAAAAGACGGTTGATGCAAAGTCAGTCGGAACATACACTCTTCCAAAGATTTCAAATCTCGGGCCAGGGAGACAGCTCTAGTGGCAGACCGAGCTCACGCCGAGGATGCTCAAGGCTGCCAATTTGATCCCCGCACCAACAATATCCCCTTCCCTGAGCACTGCTAGGTATGGCCCCTGTATCTTAGCAACAAAAGCATTAATAATAATGGGGACAGTAAGAATAGTGCAGCAGGAAGGGCCTTGCACGCAGTCAACCCGGTTTCCATCCTGTAGCATAGGAGTAACCCCTGAGCATCACTAGGTGTGGCCCAAGAAAACAAAAAATTAAATACATACATATATATATATATATATATGTGTGTGTGTGTGTGATTCCTGATTCTATACTTTTACTAAGGGTCACTCCTGACTGGCGCACAAGAGGCTCCAAGGGTCATACTCAGTGTTGCTTGGGGAAGCCAGGAGCTGCCCCAGCCACGTTCTGGGTACAGAATGCAACCCTGGCACATGTGAGCGGTGTGCGCTACCACGGGAGCTTGCTCCCCAAGCACGTTCCTCCTTTTTTTATTTGTCTGTTTTTCGAGCCACACCTGGCAATGCTTAGGGGTTACTCCTCTTCTGGCTCTGCTCTCAGGAATTATTCTTGGCAGTGCTCAGAGAGCCGCATGGGATGCCAGGGATCGAATCTGGTCAGCTGTCTGCAAGGCAAACGCCTTCCCATGCTCCAGCCTCGGTGCCTCATACTTTTACCTTAACCTGAGGATAGCAAGAGACTCTGCTCCTCCACTATCTCAGTTTTCCACTGATACTAATACCGACACCTGGCACAAAACCCAGAACCACTGAGCTAACAGCGTGCTCCCGTCAGGGCACCCCTCTGGCACATTGTGGAGGTTTCACGACTCCTGGCTCGTGCTCAGGAACGAGCCCTGGCAGGGCTCAGGGGACCAGAGACAGTGCTGGGGGCCACAGCAGCACCAGCCGTATGTAAGCTCCATGCCCCAACCCTTTGTGAACGCTTTTAAAGCAGGCGAGCCAGGCTCTAAAAAATCATTTCTCCAGTCTTCCTCTTGGCTTCCTGAGTGCCACATGCATCTGACACGGCTTGTTCACAGACCCTTGATGCCAGCTTCATTCATTCTACTTCCCCTTGATGAGTAGAATCCAAATTTCTACTTACTTCAAAAGTACCAACTTCAAGGTCTTCAAATTTTCCTGCCAGGGCGATCCCAGCACAATTTACAAGCATGTCCACTGGGCCCAGTTTCTCCTGTGCCTGAAACAAATGGATGAAGCAGGCATTGAGCAAGGGGAAGGAAGAGTCCTGTATTAACGAGTTAACCCAATCTATACAACAGAACAGATCATGAACACTGGCCGATTCTAGAACACGGAACAAAACGTCGAGAACCGACCCAATGGCAAGTGAAGGCACTGCCGTTAGCCCAGTCACTTACTTGCTTTATGACATTCTCCACTTGGTTATAGTCTTGTGATACATCAACTGAGATACAAAGCACTACCTGTTGGAGAAAGAACAGAAGCTAATGCAGGTGTCGGGCCGTCAGAAACTATTTCAGTTTTTTTTTTTTTTTTAGCTTTAATTAAAGGCATTCTTTCCAATTGATAAAGAACCTGATTTTAGATGGATAGATCCAGTGAAATCTGCTGACAAAGCCATTAGTCAAGTCTTACTTTCTTGGCAGTTCTTGCAGAAAACTTTTTTAAAAAGCTTTTTGGGTCACACCCAGCAATGCTCAGGGGTTACTCCTGGCTCTGCACTCAGGAATTACTCCTAGTGATGCTTGGGGGACCACATGCGATGCTGGGGATCAAACCAGGGTCAGCCACATGCAAGGCAAACACTCTATCCACTGTACTACACCGCAGCCCTGCAGAAAACTCTTAAGCAAACACAAAGAATGCTTAAAGAAATGGTGGTGAAAGGGTGCACACCTTCAGATGTAAAATGAGTAAGTTTGGGGGAGCTACTGTACGAGTCATTAATATCATGAATACGAGCACAGTGTACACTTGAAATTTGAGACTTAGGTCTTAAGTGTTCTCACCACAGAAAAGAAACGCAAGCTGTGTGCGATGTGAATCAACAACAATAAACATTTCACAACGCACAAATATGAAATCATGGCTTTGTGCCTTTAAAACATAAAAATTGTTCTAATTTGGGGCGGGGGCAGTTTGGGCATACTTGACTGCTCGGGGCTAATCCTGGCTCTGTGTTCAGGAATCACACCTGGCATTTTTGTTGGGACACTACCTGGGCTCAGCCACATGCTAGTCAAGCACCTACTATCGCTTCCCCACGCCCCAATTCTATTTTGTCAATGACATTTCAATAAAACCGAAAATAGCAGGGGAAAAACAGCTAGAACATTCTTCTTAAAGGCGAATGGTCAGTGAAAGAAAGTCGATGGGGGTCCCCTATGCCCAGGTATGTGGGGCCTGATGAAAATGTTCTGCATCTGGGTCTCGGTGCTGGTGTCTCCAATGCAGCATCTGTTCAAAAGCCAATGGCCTACATTCTCGCAATAAATCTGATTTCTTGTACAGAAACTAACCCCCAGTTACTAAGACCTCATCCTTATGTTAAGAAGAGTGACAATCGCTGGGTCATGAGGTTTTTAAAGAATGCCCCTCTTGACTGCCCCACGGCTTGATAACCGATCTCATGCACCGGGGGAAAAGGCAGCTGGGATGGAGAGAGGAGCACTAAATAAATGATAGTTGGAGGGATCGCTTGGGATAGTAGATGCATGTTGTAAGCAGACTATGGGCCAAACATGATGACTGCTTGTTACCTGTACTGTAAACCATAACACCCAACAGGACAGAGAGAGTAGGAGGGAAAGTGCCTGCCACAGAGGCAGGAGGTGGGAAGGGGTGGGGGTGGGGAGGAGGCATACTGGGAACATTGGGGGTGGAGAATGGGCACTGGTGGAGGGATGGAGACTTGAACATTGTTTGACTGAAACATATTCCTGAAAGTCTATAAGTCTGTAAATGTATCTCACAATGATTCATTAAAATAAAAAAATTTAAAAAAAAAAAGAACGCCCATCTTGAAGTACTGGTCCCTGAATGTTCAAGGCCTTCGTGCAGTGGAATAAAGACACTGGCTAACAATACCACCTTGTAGAAGCTACCCTGCATGGAGGCTGGGCAAGAAACACAACCTTTCAAGGCCAAGGGTAAATCCTGGCTATGTGAGCTGGGCGGAGAGTTGAGTCACTCTTGGTTCTCTTGGAGGTCTGCTTGGCCTCCCTGGATCTGGACTGGGGTGGCCATTCAAAGGCCCTCGAAAGGAGCGGGCAGCAAAGAAAGGAGAGAAGGAGGGAGGGAGGGAGAGAGGGAGGAAGAGGAGGGAAAGAAGAAGGGAGGAAAGGAAGGAGAAAAGGAAGGGAAGGGGAGGGAGGGAGGAAGGAAGAAAAAAAGGAAGGAAGGAAGGAAGGAAGGAAGGAAGGAAGGAAGGAAGGAAGGAAGGAAGGAAGGAAGGAAGGAAGGAAGGGCAAAAAGCATGCATTTGGGGACTTGTTTTGATAGAAGTGTGTGAAATATAAGGTAAGAACAGGAATCAGAACAAATCATGAGCTAGTTTTTCCCCCACTTTGTTTTTTATTTTCTGGGGAGCCACACACAGCAATGCTTATGGGTCGTGTGGGTGTTAGGAATATGTGGGTCCCAAGGGACCAAAAAATTATTTATAGTAAATTATTAAATACTATATTAAAAGAATATCTGAAAAGAATAGCATAATTCCTGCATCCTTCCAAACATGCTTTTCCTGCCCAGTGATGTGTGGGCCCAACCCACCGCTAATGCGGTCTAATATTCCTCCGGGCTCTGTTTAAAGAAGGGCCGTTTCCTCAGGCACTTGCGTGGGATAAGTCTTACACCTACGAATCGGATCCTCAGGCTGTGGGTTTCTTTACTTTTCCGCTTTTCTCTTCCAGGAACTTATGCCTGATGCCCATGCCTAGCCTTTAAACACATTACCCAGAAGGAAAAATCAAATCCACTCATGATTGGGACCCGAGCAGTACAGTGGGAAGGGCCTTTGCAGCCGGTCTGGGTTCGATCCCCGGCATTCCATGGGGTTCCCTGAGCACCACCAGGAGTAAGCCCTGAGCACAGGCAGGTGTGGCTCAACCCTTCCCTCCTTATCCCCCCCACACCCTCCCAAGATGAGTGACGCAATCAAGTTGGGTAAGAATGCATAAAAAATAACACTACAGTTATCCGATCTCTAGGACAGACAGAAAATCAGTGACACGGAGGGACAAGAAGGGAGCTTTCTGGGATGACAATAATGCTCAGACTGATTGCAGTGATGCTGTGTACAGGGGAGCCTGGGCACCAGTGACCTGCACACCTGAAACCATGGAACTGCCTCGCATGTGAATGTTATCTCACAGTTATTAAAAAAAAAAAGTGCCACAAAATTCAAATAATCAACAACACATATCCGGTCATAAGCATAAAGATGGTCAGATGAACAGCAAAGTTCATTAGCACTGAAGCCGGGTCGAGGGGTTTCTCTCAGAAACTGGGGCCATGGGACATGATTCAAAGGGCTGCGGCAGTGCTCTGTATGTGAGACCCCCAGTGTCAATCACTGGCACCTCAGGACCCCCGAAGCACGATGTCAGGAATAACCCAACGTACTGCCAAGTGCAGTCCAAGCAAGAAAAGAATGAAATGGGTGGATGAGGCTGATGGAGACTGGGAGAAAATTTCGGGGACCCTGAAATTTATTTCTGATGCAGTGTGAGAAGCACAGGATTATTCATGTTATTATGTTTTATAACAACATGCCATTTTACTCGTCCAAAAAAAAATTCAAGATGAAAAATATATATATTTTTAGATCTTCCTCCCCTTAAGTGTCCGAAACCAATGAAATAAAACCAGTCTCTAGGGGCTAGAGTGATAGCACAGCGGGTAGGGCGTTTGCCTTGCACTCGGCAGACCCGGGTTCGAATCCCAGCATCCCATATGGTCCTCTGAGCACCGCCAGGGGTGATTCCTGAATGCATGAGCCAGGAGTGAGCCCTGTGCATCGCCAGGTGTGACCCAAAAAGCAAAAAAATTAAAAAATAAAAAAAAATAAAACCAGTCTCTAGTAAAGCATAGTTATTGCATTATTTTACTGACCACAGCTTAAGTGAGCTCATTCCCCCCGTAGTACGACTCTGCAGATGGATTTGTACAGATAACCCGTGCAGAAGACAAGGGACGTTACCTGTTTATTATTAATAGAGTGCTTTTCAATCTCTTTCTTTGCTTGGAGCAGCTTGTCCTGGAAACAATAAGGAACAGTTAGTTCTGGGGATTGTTTATTTGGTCACTTGTCTTCTGGAAGGGCGAGAACAGGCAATCAGGCAACCTCTGCAGCACACACGAGACAGACCTACCGCGCGGTGAGCCCCAGCCTCGGAGAGAAAAGGCAGGTGGCTAGCAGGTGAAGCGAGGCCGAGAGAGCAGGGTTTTAAGTGCACCCGGGCACAGTCTTTCATCCTCCTAAGCTGAGGCAGCGCCAGGCATGTTAGACACCCCTGCCGCTGTTATTCTTTCCCTGATTCTGTGCTAAATTGATACGACTGGTTTCTACACCCGGGCTCTGTGAAACACTGGCGGTAACGCCGTGAAACAGAGCCAACAGGGCAGAGGATCTAGAAAATGCAAAGTGGCCAAACAAGTTCTGGAAGTGCCTGATTCCAGCTTTAGGTTTTGTTTTGGTTCGTTTTGTTTGTAGCTCACAGAGCTGTGAAGTGAACACGATAGAATCTGGGGCTAATTTTTGTACAGGCAGATCTCATGGTGCTACGGGGAAGCTGTGTTCACCAATAAAAATCTCCTATCAGTAATATTCTAATAAACAGAATAGGAAAGGGGGGAAAACTCCCCACAGAGAAAGGCTAAGAGAGAAAGAAAATGATCCCCAAATCCCAATGAAAACAGAGTGAGCTGGTCAGTCATCCTGTGAGAACCGTCCTGCCCCGACAGTATTCAGTTGGGACACAGACAAGGACCATCACATGGATGAGGAGAGATCCAAATCTTGTGCAACACGTGAGGTCCAGAAGCTTCCAGAAGCTTCCATCTACTCTCCCCCACCCCCACCGGCCAGGCTATGAAAGCCCACAGAGTGAACATTCCTATGTAGAAAGTCTGAGCTTCTACTTTCAAACTGCACCGAGTATTAGTAGAGACTAAGAGCCTTCAGACACGCAAACCTCCACATCGGACTGTTGACTCCAAATCTCCAGTTTCCCTCATTCTCAGGATGCCAGAGATGGCTGGCGCGTCTCTGTTCCTAGTGAAAGCCATGGTTCAAATATCACCCCGTGGCTAGAGAAGACACAGGCCACTGATCTCCTCGAAGGGGAGTCCCACTTTGAAACACGGGTGCGTGGTGACAAAAATACAGAGTCCCCGCCATAAAGACAGACACCGGTTGGCTTGGCCGCAGCTGGAGTCCGAATTCCATCTGAGAGGGGCGAGGTTCCCGAGGCTGGAGGGCTTGTCCCTCCTTCCCAGCCAGCTTCCGGGGAGTCCCGAGCAACCTCCCCTCATGCACGCCAGGCAGGAGGTCCCACAGACGCCGTGTCCTCCCAGTTGTGTGCTCACTCACAGTAGGTGGCATCACCAGCACATTTCAGTGGCACTGTGGGAGGATTCGGGGTTGAATGTCGCCTTCGAGTGGGACAGAAATGCCGGGCATCCCGGCCGAGGCCTGGGCCGCGGGCATCTGCCGGCCCGCCGGGGTGTGTGGACCACGGACCCCGTCCCTGGGTCTGCACACTCCAGCCTGCCTTTTGCACATGGCCACCGACAACACACAGGCCTGCCCAGCTCGCCCGCGGCTCCCTCAGGGCCTCGGCCCAGCACTGAGCTGGGGGTGCAGCCACCCAGGGCCCTCGGCCGGTGCCCTTCGCCCGGGCCACAGAGCACGGCGGAGCCAGGGCAGGCCCCAGGCTGGGTCCTAAAGGCAACAATGGCAAGAGGAAAACAAGAAAGACCCGAGTCCTGCCAGCTGCAGAAAGGCACAGTGTGACCCGGTGCCCAGAGGCAAGGGGATTCCATGGCAGGTTTCAAGGATGGAGAGCGGGTCAGAGGCCTTCAAGGGACACAGCGGCAGGTCCGGGTTGTGTGTGTGTGTGGGGGGCAGTCCCCAGTGCCCCGCTGACCTCCCCCCCATCCCAGCCCACAGCGTGCTGACAATGACACTGAGGTGATTGCAGGGGTGCAGGTGGAAGGGATGGAGGGGGGACAGAATGGGAGCAGTGAGTATAAGGTTTATGTTTCGATTTTTTTTTTTTTTTTTTTTTTTGCTTTTTGGGTTACACCTGGCGATGCACAGGGGTTACTCCTGGCTCTGCACTCAGGAATTACCCCTGGCCATGCTCAGGGGACCATATGGGATGCTGGGATTCGAACCCGGGTCGGCTGCGTGCAAGGCAAACGCCCTACCCGCTGTGCTATTGCTCCAGCCCCTATGTTTCGATTTTGTGATCCTTTTCTGAACACTGAGTTGAGGGCCAGAGAGATGATTTAAAGGGCTAGAGATAATACTCTTGGGCTGGAGCGATAGCACAGCGGGCAGAGCGTTTGCCCTGCACGCGGCCGACCTGGGATCAATTCCTCCGTCCCTCTCGGAGAGCCCAGAAAGCTATTGATAGTATTCTGCCTGCATGGCAGAGCCTGGCAAGCTCCCCGTGTCGTATTCAATAGGCCAAAAATAGTAACAACAAATCTCACAATGGAGATGTTACTGGTGCCCGCTCGAAAAAAAACGATGAGCAACGGGAAGACAGTGCTACAGTGAGATAATACTCAGGGCTGCAGGCCATGCTTTCGGGGGAGGGAGGGCAAAATGGTGCCCCCTACCTCCCCCAAACACTGCAGGAGGAGTGACCCAAAAAGAATAAAAATAAAGGGACTGCTGGGTTCAAGAGATAATAAAGCAAGTAGGCACTTGCCTTGCAGGTGGCCAACCCAGGTTCAATTCCTGGCATCCCATACGGTCCCCTAAGCACCGCCAGGAGTGATTTCTGAGCGAGCACAAAGCCAGGAGTAAGCCCTGAAAATCACTAAGTGTGGCCCTAAAACAAAACACAAAACATCTGTAGGGACTGGTGAGCTGGCCCAGGGGCGAAGGCATGCACATCAATTCTGGGCCCCACATGTGGCCCCCCAAGCAACATCACCACTCTCGAGCACAGAGCAAGGACTAGAGCCTTTGGGTGTAACCCAAAGACTTAAAAAAAATTTTTTTGTTAGCAGTGTCTACAATGCCACCAAGTAGTTGCTGGCACTAAGCATCTATTTGCGGTGCCCACCTGACTCTGACTGAGAAGTTCCTGCCCTGATTACGAGCAATAACTGACAGTTCAGGAACTACACCTCCGGGCAGAGACGTGAGAGATTTCCAGCAAAGGCGCGGAAGCACTTGGGCGCGCGCGTTCTGTTCGAGGGGGCACCGAGCTCCAGGAAGACTCACCTCATTCCGTGCCACCAGCGTGATGAAGGCGCCCTGCTTGTAGCACTCAATCGCGATGCACTTTCCAATCCCACTGGAGCCACCCGTGACCTAAACACGAGAACAGCATCTTCAGCACCTGACATCCCGCTCCCGGGCAAAGCTCCTCTAACATAATTAAGATCTGGGCCGAAGGGCCAGGGTGGTGGCGCAGCATGCAGGGCGTCTGCCTTGCACACACGTGGCCAACCCATGTTTGGTCCCTGGCACCACCTAAGGTCCCCTCAAGTCTCACGAGGAGCGATCCCTAATCACGGCCAGGTATGGCCCCCAAATAAAAATAAACACAACAACCAAGAAGTGCAGGGGCACTTTGCACATGGCATGCCCCCCCCGATGTAAACCATAAGCCCACCCTGAGCACAGCTCCGGCCTGCCACCCCACCCACCACACCCCACCCAACAAAAGGTAAGTTTCTTTAAGAGGAAAATGATTGATAAACTATGACGATGGGGGAATCCAGGGAGGTCCTCCGCTACAGGATAGCATCTGCCTTGCAAATGGGAGCAGGGGCCGGGGGAGAGGGGTCGTTAAGAGGTCCAGTCCAGGCCCTACCCCCCGTGCCCAAGGACAGTCCAGCCCGTCGACACTCTGGGACCCCTGGCACCACAACCAAGGAAGGGTGTGAGCTCTGGGACACCCTCGCTGTGTGTGTGTGATGGAGCCACCAAGGGTGTGCACCTCAGAAGCACGTGAGCACGAGCCCTGCGCATCACAAACCGAGGCAGGGAAGGTGTGTAAACAACGGGGCAGCGGCGTTCTATCTCTCCTGCTGCCCGCGTTCGGTAGTCTCGCGCCGCTTCCCTCAGCCCGGGGAGGTCGACGGCGATGGGCAGGCGAAGGAAGGAACGAAGGCCAGGCTGGTTGGTCTCAATTGCAGTTTATTCCATTCTCATCTCCTCCTCTGGCTCTGGCTCCCCAGCCCACTCTTACAGCCAAGTTAAATCCCCACGCATGAAGGCTTGGGGCTTACACATAGGTATCATCATATGATCAGCGGACATAAGGTCCTTCCCTCAGGGGAAGCTACTTCCAGGACAGATTCTTATCCAGCAAGATGACTGGCCTAAAGGCAAATATGGGTGTGTTTCTCCTCTCCTTAGCCCAACAAACACATAAACATTCATAATATTAATCATTTTGTATGGACACAATAAGAGATACATTAAGCTTATGAAATTATTCTCCTGGGGCCATCTCAATCTCAGACTACAGTGCTCAGGCCAGATTAGTCTTTCCTATCCCTAGCAGGGTCCTTATCTCGTCGTTACTTTTGGATCATGACAGCACTTGTCCATAACCAAGCTCTCAACTTATAGTTGAGTTATCGTGATGCTTTGGCTTGGCCCATTTCGATGCCAGGGTAGCTCACAGCTTGACCCGGATCCATTCAGCCCCTTGTTGGGACCCTGCTTTTGGGGTGCTAGGAACTAAAGGCAACTGAGGCTTAAATCGAGAAAGCAGATGCCCGGGAATGAATAATATCCAAGGCCAATTAAATCCCAAGTTACAAAAGCATAATATTAACTGTCTTCCTGGGTCTATGCAAAAACGACATTGCTTTCAAGTAAACTATTCAAAAGACATAAAGAGAGGAGAAAGGCAGTATTTCACTCATACCTATAAAATCATAGATTTCTGAGGAATCTGACCTTACAAGTTAACAGAGTCTGATTAGGGGGAAAAGGTGTTAGACCAGTTGGGGAAGAAAGCATAGAGAAGAGGATACAGATAAACAAAGGAATAGGAGCACTGTGATGGGTGTAACCTGATAAACCTAAGCTCCTTGTGGCAAGGGAGAAAGGACAAAGCAATGTTATCCTACAGGAAGGGGAGACATATGCACGCATCTTCCTTCACAGAGGTAGGCCGGGTGGCACGTTCCACTCAAGTGAGAGAAGGGATCTGGAGTTCCAACCTCCGTTGACAGACAAGAATCAGGGACGCGGTCTCGTTTGCCAAGGCATCAAAAATCAGATGGGCAATGCGATTCAGAGACTGGACTAGAGCTGTTACTGACTGGATTCCACAGACATCAAAAGACATGTGGCCGCCCACCAACGAGATGGTCAAACTTCTTTGTCAAAACCCTGAATGAACGGTTTGAGGCTCTTCCTGTTCCTGAAGTGAGCAGATACCATTGGGCTACACTAGCATGCGACTGGGACGGATGGAGACGTTACTGGCGCCTGCTCGAGCAAATCGAAGATCAACGGGATGACAAGTGATACAAGTGGGGTGAAGGTGCATGCCTCTCATATGGCCAACCCCAGTTCAACCCTCACCCCCTCTCCCCCGTGACCCCCTGGGCACTGCTAGAAGAGATCTCCAAGCACAGAGCTGGGAGAGGCCCCTGAGACCACAGCTGTGATCCAAGAAACAAAACTCAAAAAAAAATTAAGTACAAAAGACCAGCTGGGATGGGCAATTAAAAAGTGACTCTGTGGTGGGGGAGAGAAGGGACAGAGGGTAGGGCTCACACGGCTTCAATCCCCGACATCCCTTCTGGTCCCCCCGAGCACCGCCAGGAGTGATCCTTGAGTGCAGAGCCAGAAATAACCCCTGAGCTTTGCTGGGTGTGGCCCCCAAACAAATACAAAGAGCGAATCCACAAGGACTATGTTTCAGCTAGATCTGTGGCTCCCTCAACCCGACCTGACTTAAGGCATGAGGTTGTGTAGACGGGACCTTATGGGGCAGGTCTGTGCAAACACGTGTGATTACACTGCAGGATCCACGCAGATGCGAGTGCTTACACTGCTGGCGCGGCGGGGTCCGTGCAAACAGGAGTGATCACACAGCGGGGTCCGCGCAGTGACTGGAGCTTACACTGCAGGCTCCATCCCTGCAAACAGGAGCGCTTACACTCTAGGGCCCGTGCAGATGGTGCATTTATGCTCCGCGGGTCCGTGCAGACGTACACTGGGGGGTCCGTGTAGACGGGTCCGGGCAAACCGAAGCACTTAGATCGCCCGCAGCACCCAATGCTCCAATTGGTTTGGGCCCAGCCCTGTAAACTGCCCGCCAATATTTCTCTGCGTTATGGGGCAGGAGCGATAGCACAGCGGGTAGGGTGTTTGCCTTGCATGCAGCTGACCCAGGTTCGAATCCCAGCATCCCATATGGTCCCCTGAGCACCGTCAGGAGTAATTCCTGAGTGCAGAGCCAGGAGTAACCCCTGTGCCTCGTCGGGTGTGACCCAAAAAGAAAAAAAAAAAAACCACAAATATTTTTCTGCGTTTGCTGGAGGGAAAATGCCTCATCAATCCCGGGACTAAATGATGAATTGGCCTTCGGCTTAGTACAAACCCAAATGAACATTTTCCCTTGCTGCGTGTCTGTCCCGGATGTCCAGCTGTCCAAGAGAGGAGCCACCTACATCTCTCGGAGAATCTTATAAATAAATTCCTGTTATAAAAGTGATATATAGGGGTCGAGCGCTAGTACAGTGGGTAGGGTGTTCGCCTTGCACACAGCCAACCAAGGCTTGATTTCTAGCATCCCATATGCCATCCCCCAAGCACTACCAGAAGTAAACCCTGAGCACAGCCTGGTATGACCCCAAAACCAAAAGAAATTAATTGAAAAAAATTAAAATTAAAATAGATGATCACATAGAATTACCTAAGGGCAAAGCTTTTCTCCGTGACTTGACGGTCTGCCCCAATACAGCACAGTCACTCTGGTCTCTTTCATGCTACCTCCAACCCCAGGGCCTTTGCACATTCCAGTGCCCTGAACCAGAAATGCTCTCTGCCCTTTTTCATCTAGCTGGCACCATTAGATCTCAGGTGAAATATTCCTTCTTCAGGAAAGCCTTCAAAAGCTGTCCCTGTTCCCTCGTCAACCCACCTTTCTGCCCTGCGTTCTTCCCTCCTCGAACACCTATTATTCAACAGTCATGCATTTCTCTGCGATTAGAGTGCGGGCTGTTGCACCAACAGCAATTCTATTTCTGCTCCCAGCTCTATTCCTGCATTTAGCACAGTACCTGGCGAGAGGAAAGATTCCATATAGACTTAACTTAACCGGACAAATGCAACCCGACAGTGCTGATGATTGGCATTACTAGTGACTAGCAATCCCTACACAAATTATATAACACAACCGGGGGTGGGGGCCAGGGGAAGGCGTGGGCGGAGCCGGGGACGCATCTCCCCTCTCCTAGTACTGTAAACCACAAAAGGATCCTAAGAAATCCACGTCAAAGACCTTGACAGTACCGCACCAAACAGCTGCACGGGCACTTTGCAAAAAACATGTGCGCACAGACCCTGGGAATACTGGGAACGTGTTACTCTTGGACACCACGCTCCCAAGGGACACCGCTGACTCCACGCCAGGATATTCCAATGCTAAGAGCGAGGAAAGAGATCCCCAAGTGTTCTGTGCATAATTTGTGGGGGACCCCGCATCCCTGGGAGTATGCCCGTCTCCCAGGCACAGAGCACAGGTTGGGTGTGGTCCCAAACAAAATGGAAGCAAATCACCTTGAGGTCCCCCTAAACAAAGAGCCCCCATGTCCAGGGGACTATAAGACACCTCTACTTCTCTTCAGTCTCGGCTTCCCACCACTATCGAAGATATTTCTTGGGTGGATTATTCACCAATTATTGCCAAAAGGTCATTAGCATCATTAGGGTCAGGAGTCACTTTAACTAATTTCCACCAGATTATCTACACCTACAGCAATCCGCTATGGAACAAAGAAAGGTGCCTGGATGCTTAACGATGATGTCCATGATGCCTAGAGATGTCCCCACCCCACAAATACAACGCCCCCTTCCAAAGCCTTGTAAAACACCCTGTTACACAGCCAGTCCACGGAAGTGACGGAGCTTACATGTACTGAGAAAATGCCTATGTTCTCAAGAGCTGTGTGGCCCTGACCTACTGTTATTCGTGCCGCCTTTTCCTTAGCCTGTTGGCCAGCTACGTGAATGACTTACACCGCACAGGGGTCCCGGGCAAGCTGTGCGCAGGAGCCACGGCGGTACAATGATGAGAAGGATGCTTTGGCTTGTATGTGGTCAGCCCAGGTTCCGTCCTTGGCACCCCCTGTGCCCTGCCAGGAGTAATTCCTGAGTGCAGAGCCAGGAGGAACCCCCTGGACATCGCCAGCTGGGGCCCAAGACCAAAGAAAACGAAACAACAACAAAAAGTATTCCGTTGTAAGAGTAAAAGCAAGATTTCACTTGAGGGCTGGTGGTCCTTCTCAGGCCCTCTAGGCAAGCGAGCTAGGTGAGCTGTCTCCTCAAAATATGGGAGTCGCTCCCGGCCACTCTTCCTGAACACCACCGGGCCTAACCAACGGCAAAGTGACGCCAGATTAGGGACACTGATGGAAACAGCTAAGAACTGCGCCCCTCTTGCCTTCTCTCTGCAGTTACTGTCTCTATGTTTCTATCTTTTCAGCTCCACAAGGCTCACCGAGGGCAAGAGGGGGGGATGATTCGCAGGGGTGGGTGAAGAGGAGGGGAGAGCCGTTTACAGCCCTACTTAAAAAAAAAAAAAAAGAAAGAAAAAGTGGTGGGGGGAGGGGAGAACTTGATTTTCTGGTTCTTACCAAGTTCGTTAAGCAGGTTTAAAAAAAAAAAAAAAACAGCTGATTTACCTATGTACCCTGTTCGACTTGCCCCGCAATAGTTTCCTGCCACTGTAATTAGGAAGATAACCCTCGTATGTCAGAACTGTTGTAAAAAAATAAAACAATAAATAGCAATGACCTAAGTGTGTTCATGCCTCCACATGGGCCGCGGATATTCTAAACATTCACTTGTTCCCTTTCCTCACACCGCCAGTTGGGTCCTAAGAAATCTCAAGGAAAATAATTACATCGCCACTCACTGAGGACATTAAGAAAGAAGGCAGATGGTGACATCATGTGAATTATTCATGCCATCCTCACATTATTTATAGTGGGGTATTGAAACTGGAGGGTGAAAACAAGGATTTCTTCTGGGTCTGTCCCAACCGACCGGGTACTGAGCGGTGGCCCACGCGGGAGGGCACCCTACCTACACACCCGCACACACGCGGCCGCGGGGTGCTACCTCTTAGCTTTGCACCCAGCTGTGTCCTGTAAACAAGTTCCCAGAATCTCCAGCTTCTATTTTATGCTTTCCGGGGTGGGTTGGTTTGGGGAGCACACCGGGCAGTGCCCTGGGCTCAGCACTCGGGGCTCAGGGGGCCAGATGGGATGCTGGTCAGCCCCACGTGGTGCTTTACTCTCTCTCCAACTTTCAGAGCCGAGCTTCCGTGGTCTGAGTTCCTTGGCAGACGTGACACTTTCTAGCTGGCTGGGAAAGTTTGCCTTGCACCCTCTCCTCTCCTCTCCTCTCCTCTCCTCTCCTCTCCTCTCCTGTCCTTCCACAACTGGGGTGGGGGTGGGGATGCACGCGAGCGGTGCCAGCGAACCCAGCGGAATCGTACACGGGAGGAAACAAAGAAGAGCGTCCGCTTCTCGGGGCTTGCTTCCAGCCCAGGTGAAGGCAAGGCCCTCCTCTCCCATCGGGCGCTGGTGTCACCTGAGCGCCGGGGGCATCGGTGCGCGCGGGCAGCAGAGACTCACTCACTCCTCCGCCACCTCCAGCATCTCCTCCGGCCCGTCCTGCCCGGGGGTCCCGAGACCCGGGCCAGCGCACGGCGGCAGAGAGCACCCCGGCACGGGGGTCGGGCGCGGGGCGCGGGGGTGGAGGGGCGCGCATCCCGCTGGGAAAAGGGGTGTCTAGAGCCGGAGGCTTCCGGGGCGGCTCAGCCCGGCCCTGCGTTCCCCGCGCACCAGCCAGGTGGGAGCGCAGCCCCCGCACGACGCCGCGGGCTGCCGGGCCCCGCACGCCGGGCGCCGACGGCTCGGACGGGCACCTGGGCCCCGTCCCCGCGCCGCCCTCCAGGTGAGTCACCTCCTCCGGGCGCCTCTGTCCCCCCTCCCACCAGCCACCGTGCGCGGGGCCCCCGCTCCCCGGGCCCGACCGCGGTGTCCTTGGCAAAAGTTTCCGAGCGTCTCGGTGGTCCGTGGGCGCCGCCGGGCGGCCCCCACCCGCGCCCCGCGCCCCGCGCCCCCGCCGCCCGCGTGTCCCGGGAGGGGGCGCGACAGGTGCCGCCGGCCGGGGCTCCCGGGCGGGCGGCGCTGGGCTGCGCTGGGCTGGGCTGGGCTGGGCTGGGGGGGTGCGTGGCGGGGCCAGGGGGTCACTCACCACCACATGCGCCCCGGGCAGCGCCAGCGGCTTGGGGCTGATGAGCGGAGACACCATGTAGAGCAGCAGCACGAACGCCACGAGGAAGGCGGCCGCCAGCAGCAGCATCGCTCGGCCGGGGCCGGGGCGGGGGCGCGGGCGGGCGCGGGGGCGCGGGCCGGGCGCGGGGGCGCGGGGCGCGGGGGGCGCGGGCGGGCGCGGGGGGCGCGGGGCTCGGCGGGCGCCGGCGATCACGCGCGGCCGCAGGAGCCGCGGCTGTTTGGGTCGTTGGCGCGGGGCGGGGCGGCGGCCGAGGGGAAGAGGAGGAGCCGGGAGGGCGCGACGCGGGGGGCGGCGCTTCCCGGAGACCGGGCTGGGTGGGTGCGTGGCGGCCCGTGGGGCGTGGGGGGCACCCGGAGAGCCCCCCCGCCACCTCCCCGATCTCCCGTCCCCGCCCGCTTCCCGTTCGGAGACCCGGGGGCGTCCCGCGCGCCCCCCGGATAGGCGGGTCGGGCGCCTGGTGGGGGCCGAGGGTGCTGCTTAGGACCGCGGAGAGCCGCTGGGCAGAGCATCCCCCCGCCTCGCGGGGTCCCCCGCCGCCCCGCACCCCGGTTCCGCTCGCTCGGGCCCTCGGCTGCCCTGGGGAGCGCACGGAAGTGCCCCGTCTCCCAGGCCGGCCGACCCCGGGCTGGGGATCGCGGCCAGGAGGCGCGGCTCGGCCCCGGTTCTGGGCTGCCCGGGGTTCTGGGCGTGCTTGGGAAACGGAACCGGCCCACCTGCCCGTTGCCCGCGACCCGGAAAGCCTTGGCGGGCGGCTCCAGTACATCCTCTCCTAGCGCTCCGCGGCCGCGGCGGGCTGTGTGTACGACAGACTGGCCCAGACCCCGTCCGCGGCTCGGCGGTCCCGAGCGTGCCCTTTTGAGTATTCATCAGAGCCTGGCTCTGCAGTTCGCTCAGGGCATTGCCGTGTAGAAACCCTCAAAAATAACGCTCCCCTGAATTCTCTCTCCCCCACCCCCGTCGCTGACTCTCTGCATCTGTAGATTTGCCCATTCCGTGGGTGCCTTATTCAAACAACGGCACAAGATGTGCTTTTGCATCTGACGGCCCTCGGGGCTTCGGGGCTCATCCGGGGTTACAATATACGAACACTTCTTCCTTCTCCTGCCCCAGTTCTCTTCCTTTCTCGGGATAAGCCACTTCCCGTTCATCCCCTTGATGGACGTTTTGGTGGCGTCCGAGCTTAGTCTATCACAGGTGATGCTGCTTTGAACATTCCCGAGTGCGCCTTTTGGGGGGGACGTATGTTTTCATTTCTCTTGGGCTTGTACCTAAAGAGCAAAATTGCGAGCACCCGTGCCACCCGGAATAGCAGGCTTCCCACAGGCGGCTGCTTGACATTCCCTCCAGCTCTGAGGATTGCACAGTCCTGGCAGCTGACAGCTTCCGAAGTGGGCACGGGTTGGCATTTCACTGATGTCGATTTCCGGTTTGGCATTTCACCGATTTCGATTTCCACACACAGTGCATCTATTTGTTTGCTTATTAGGTTGGCGTTTTTGTTTTCAGAACTACTCTTCGAAGCCTAGGAGCCAAGGACCCGATCGACCTCTTTTTTTTAATTTTATTTTTGTTTTGTTTCTGTTTTTTTGGTGATTGAGCCAAAGACTCAAAGTTTTTTTTATTCCAACACTTGGGTTCTGCATTTCCTAGGAATGCGATTCCCTAAAGGTGACAGCAAAAAAGTTACACAGGGTGGCGGGGGAGCGGGCTGAGGGGGGCTGAGGAAGGGAGGTACAAAGGGGGCAGCCAGTGGAGGAGGTGGGCCCGCCTTGAGGCCTGGACCCTCTGATGCTTGCCACGCCAGGGAGCCCGCCCAGGCTATCAGATGGCAAGGATCTACCAAGTCCAGGTTCCGTTTTGATGCAGGGCCTCCTTCCGGCGGAAGAGCAGGTCTCCGATGCAGTGCCAGCCCCGCCGATACAGCCAGGATGAAGTAGGCATTGGAGATCATGAAGGGGAGCGTGCGTGCAGGGCTCAGGGACACCTGGACGACCCGCAGAGCGGCGTGCATGAAGTGAGACCAGCTCAGCAGCTGTGCTTGGGTGAAGGCCTCTCACGGAAGCTCCACGAGAGCCATCATAGCAGAATGCCAGGAAGGAGACCACCATGACAACTGATGGAGGGGCTGTCCACCAGTCACCACGCGTGGAAACACCAGTTCCGCATCCTGGCGGCCAAAGAAGGCGGTGGGCTTCGACATGTCCTCCTGTGTCCACTGCCGTGGGAATGCGGGGCCAAAAGACTGAGGGGAGGGGAGATGGGGACCACTGGAGGGCTCTGGGGCTGGTGAGATCACAGCCACTCCCTCCTGTGGCGTAGATGACACACAGGGCCGGTGAAAAGATTTCGTGCTCAGAGTTATGCAGGTAGATCAGTGGTTCTGGTCGGGGGCAGGATCCCCCTCTGGGTACCCTGAGCATCACTTTATTTTTAACGCACTGCCCAACGGCAAGGTTTGAGCGCACAGTCCCCAAGATTTATTGCACCATTTGCAAACCTGAGGGGTGCCTTCATCTGCCTCAGGTTTGATGAATCAACACACACGTGTGGTTTTGGCTTTTGCAGGGAAATGAGGAGTGAAACTCAGGTCCCAGAGGCATAAAACACTTCTACGGCCATGCCCCCATCATGGCCGGGAGGTGGCTGGATTGCCCACCAGGAAAGCTCGCGGAGTGTTCAGTTTTCATTGGGGCTTACTATGTAGGCATGATATGCCGAGCTCATCTCCGGCACGCTCCAGCACAACTGGGCACAATCACTACGTAGCATGCATGATCTTTCTAGCATGGCCAGCCCTGATCCTAAAATCCACATGGCCCCGCTTCATCTACAGGTGGTTCTGGTAGCTCCGGCTTAGATTTACCCCAGGTGTCAAAGAGCCGGCCTTCTCTTCGGGGAAGACTGATTGCTTTACTCCCTGGCTGCCCCTCACTTTGGGCTTTAGTTTCCCTGTGACGCAAACCTGCTCCTACCGTATTTGGGAGAGGAAATAGGAGGCTTTAAACTCATTCCTCCAAACGTCAGACTGTCGAGAAAGAGCAGTATTGCCGTTCCACAGACAAGACAAGGTGTTCCTCTCTCCGCTCACCCTAAACAGAGCACAGCACTGGAGTCCCCTGAGAGCCCATCCCAGGGGAGCTGGGAGCCAGTGCAGGGGCCTGGAGAGCATGCAAGTGACAGGCCACGTTTAGTCCTTGGCACCACATGGCCCGCATGAACTGCCAGAGTCTTGAGCACCACGGGGACACCCGCACTGGCCAAAGGAGGTCGGTAGGTAACAGTGACATCGCTTGCCCTGAGCGGCTTTTCCTCGTGGATGTGTTCCTTTGCACTCAGGTATCCTTTTTTTTCCCACTTGTGGTTTATTTATTTTGGTTTTGGGGCCACACCCAGCTGTGCTTACTCCTGGCTATGAGCTCAGGGATCACTCCTGGATGTGATCAGTGGGGAAATGATATGGGATGCCAAGGACTGAACTTGGGTCGACCACACGCAAGATGCTGTACTATCCCTTTGCCTTGTGATATATTTTCACGGACAGTTTTCCCCATGAGAAGGTGATTAGGTCCAGGAACTATGTTAGTCCAAATCCCCAGCACTAATTCTAATCTCACTGATGCTTTCCCTGAGTTCTGTCCCACTCATGGGGGGTATAGTGGCATACGTACCCAACTAGTATGCTTTCTCAATCACTGGACAATACTATTCACTGGACAATACTATTCTATCCACGTTTGGCAGCTGAAAAGATAATCTGTCCCATCAGCGTCTCAGAAATTCTGGCGTACAGCGGGAAGCCGAGCTACAGTCTTGCTGAGGGGTGCAGCCACTTCTGTTTAAGCCCTGGTCCCCAGCAGGAGAACAAAGGAGAGATCTACAGTCACACTACTGTCTCCCGTGGGAAGAATCATTTACCAATGTTTTCCTGCTCCTTCTCTGCCAGAAAAGTGGAGGATTCTCTCTACTGGGGAAAACCACCTGGTTCATGGGGAAAACCCTGAGTCAACCCTGAGAGATGACTCCCTCCCACCCCGTTCCTCTCCTTTCTCCCTGCCCCCTCACTCTCTCTCACACATACACACCCCATAAGCTTCTGGGCATGGAAATTAAAATAGAATTGAAAGTAATTGTTCAAAAAGACAACTATAGTATGTCTAACAAATATGAGTTAAGAACCAGCGTTCTAATGAAAGAAATCAAAGAGGTCATGAGAGACATACCCTGTTCATGGGCAGGAGATTCAGACCAAAGGAGTGTCTTCGATTGAAAGGTGTTCAGAGGGGCCCGAGATGGAAGCACAGGTCATGGGGCTGACCCGGGTTCAATCCCTGGCACCATCTATGGTCTCCTGAGTTCCACCCAGAGTGATCCCTGAACACAGAGTCAGAACTAAGTCCTGCCTACAGTTGGGTGTGGCCCCAAATGCCCCCTAAGGGGAAAAAAAAAAGCTCAAATAGGTGTTCAGAAAACCAGAGAGCACCTGCAAAGGATGAAATGAAACTTTATCCTACGCCACAAACAAAAGTGAACTCAAAATGCACTGAAGACTCCGCCCTAAGACCTGAAATAATGTTCTGTCTAAGAGAAAAGCAGGGGTAGGGGCTCAGGAAACAATTTGGCAATGATCTTAGAAATAGTTTGGTTCTGACACGAAAAGCACAGGTGATGGAAGTAAGCTAAACAAGCAGGATTAGTCCCATCTTAAACGCTTCTGCATGACAAAGGAAACAATACAATGAAGATGTAGCCTATAAGACAAAATATTGGCTAGCTATACTCCAATAAAGGGTTGATATGTAAGGAACAACTACAACTCAAGAGCAAAGCAAAATAAAACCGAAATCTGAAAACCTGATTGAAAAGCACATGGATAGATATTTTTCAAAGATGTACAGGTACATGAAAAGATGTTTACATTACTAATATTCATAAAAGAATAAAAAACACAATATCACATCCTACCAGTTAGGGGGACTTGGGTTAGGCACCAGATAGTACAGCAATAAGGGATTTGCCTTTTACTTGGTCAACCAAGATACTATTCAGATACCCCAAATGTCCCCTAAGTACAACCAGCAGTGATCCTTGAGCATGGAGCCAGGAGTAAGCCTTGAATAGCACTGGGTGTGACCCCCACCCCCAAATGAATAGAATTCCCATATGATCCAGCAAATGCCAGGGGTGGCTCCCAAAACAAGAAAAATCTTTCTGGAATTTTTTAAGAAAGTATATCAGAACAATTTGAGAACTGACTTGTTTATTATAGTAAAATACATACAAACACACACACACACACACACACACACACACACACACATATATATATATATATATATATATATACACATATATATATGGGGTGGGATCACCCCCAGTGGTGCTTAGGGTTTACTCCAGGCTCAAGGATCATTCCTGGCGTGGCTTGTGGGAGCATATGGGGTCCTGAGGATCAAACTCAAGCCACCTTCATGCAAAGCAAGCACTACACACTGTAATATTGCTCTGATCCACAAACAGAAAATTTAAGGCAAGTACACTACCTGTTGTATTATCTCTGTAGCCCCACCAGCAAGATATTTATAAATCATATTATGCTGCAGCATAAGTGATTTTCTATAAATGATTTTCTCTTCCCTGGGGCCTCCTCAGAGGGGATGGGCTCCAGCTTCCCTCCCCACCCTGAGCAGAGCTCCCGGCGGCTGAAGACCTCTGGAGCCTAGCCACAGCCATGCTCAAGGCCCCTCGCCACACGTTCGAACGAGCCTCACACATGAAGGAACTGGCAGAGGAACCCAGGTGTGTGGAACCCGGGGCTGAGACCTCCAAGGCTGCTCGGATCGGGACTGGGCCTCCTCCACCCAGATTTCCCATCTCCCAGTAGCGAGGCGGTCACACCCAGGGACTGCCCCCGGCGCCTTGTAATCCTGTCAATGGCCAGCATCCAGAGACTTAAAAGCCAGCTCCTGGAAGCGCACAAAGCGGCCCTCGATATCTTATAGCCTACTTCTCCCTCTAGGAGAACCTGGCAGACTACTGGGAGTCTCCTGCCCACATGGGAGAGCCTGGCAAGGTCCCCATGGTGTATTCATGTGCCAAAACCAGTAACAAGCTGGATCTCATTCCTCTGACCCTGAAAGAGCCTCCAGTACTGTAGGATAACATGGGCATCGTTGGAAGGACGAGTAGAGAGAGGCTTCTAAAATCTCAGGGCTTGGACGAATGGAGAGGTTACTGAGACTGCTCGAGAAATTCGATGATCAACAGGATGATGATGATGATGATGATGATGATGATGATGATGATGATGATGATGATGATGATGCTGTAGCACTGTTGTCCCATTGTTCTTCTATTTGCTTGAGTGGGCACCAGTAACGTCTCCATTGAGACTTCTTGTTACTGTTTTTGGCATATTCAATACACCGCGGGTAGCTTGCCAGGCTCTGCTGTGTGGGCGGGATACTCTCAGTAGCTTGCCGGGCTCTCCGAGAGGGACGGAGGAATCAAACCCGGGTTGGCTGCGTGCAAGGCAAATGCCCAGCCCACTGTGCTATTGCTCCAGTCCCCCATAGTATGCTAAAATTTATAGACAAATTAGAGGAATACTTTTTAGGAAAAAAATCAAATCTGAGATACCAGCCTAACTACTCTGAGACACACTGGGACTGGAGAGATTGTACAGTGGGTAGGGCACTTGCCTGGCAGGCAGCTGACCTGCGTTTGATCCCTGGCATCCATATGGTCCCCTGAGTCCCAACAGGAGTAATCCCTGAGTGCAGAACCAGGAGTAACCCCTGAGCATCACTGATGTGGCTCAAAACAAAACAAGACATGCTCTAGACATACGAAACATCGTATGTATATATACTATGAATATACTATAGCTGTGGCCATGAAGATGGAATGTACTGAATATACTGCAGCTGTAGCTGGAACAGTGCCGGATTGATCCCTGTACCCCATACAGTCTCCTCCCAGCCCACCAGGAGCGATTCCTGAGTGCAGAGCCAGGAATAACCCCTGAGCACCTGTGGCTGTGGCAGGAAAAAAAAAATCCTTTATATTTCCAGATTACAATTTGCTAAATGATGGGTGATCAGCAGAGGTGGTGCTGGACAGTGGTACAGTGTTAAGCATGACACCCCACTAGTAACAGTATTATAAAACAATGCCTAAAATTGGGGAAAAAATGTGACTGCTTCAGAGGCAGGTTGGTGGGTGGAAGGCAAACTGGGAACATTGGTGGAGGGAAGTAGATACTGGTGAGGTGGCGTTGGACCATCATGATGCCTGACGCTCAGGCGTGACTTTGTCAATCGTGGTTTCTCAATAGAAGACTATGAAGTTTTGACCTGGGGGATGACTCTAAGGGCTAGGGAAGATCATGGAAGAGCCTGGCAAGCTCCCTGTGGCGTACTGGATATGCCAAATACAGTAACAATAACAGGTCTCACTTCCCCCGACCCTGAAAAGAGCCTCCATTCATTGGGAAAAACGAGCACGGGAAGGCTGCTAAAATCTCAGGTCTAGGATGGAGACGCTGCTGGCGCCTGCTCGAGTAAACCCATGAACAACGGGATGACAGTGACAGTGATACTGGAGCTGTGGCCATGAAGACTGAGTGACAGAGGAACAGTGACATAAGCTAAGGGAACCTAGAAAAGATCCCCGCGAAAACTCCACTCATTCCTGACAAAAGCACAAAACAACTTGTTTGCTTGCTTGTTTTTTTGTGTTTTTTTTGGGGGGGGGCGAGTGAGGGGAGGTGGGCATACCTTATTGGGGTGATGGTGATAGGACAGAAGATGGCCGTGTGCCAGGCAAGTGCTCTGCCCACTGTGCTCTCTCCAGTCCACAGAAGCCACGGAGGAAAGGTAAGCTTTTGAGACACTGTGGAGGGTTCACTGGCTATCCACGAGAACCTCCGCCATCGCTCCAAATAAATTAAGAGCCCCACCTGAAGCTAACACTGTCCCCCAAAAAAACAACTCAGGCGGAGCGATGGTTCATTTTAGAGGTCGGCCAGTCTGGACCACAGGGTGCCCAGAACCTGGATACATATTTGGGGGATCCCTGTGCATCTATTTCATGAGATGGACATTGAAGTCAGTCCACTGAAGCAGATTCGCCCGTCTGAAGTGGGCGGGCCCCTTCTAATCAGATTCAATCCTAACTAGAAGTCAAAGTCTGACCCTGTCCCAAGAGAATTACCCGTGCCCGCTGGCCTCTGAACTGGAACACTGACTCTTTCTCCTGCCTTTGGACCTGAGCTGAAACATTGGCTCTGCCCGGGCCTCCAGCCTGCCAACTCACCATGGGGAGCTGGGCGTCGCCAGCCGCCACAGTCACGTGTGCCAACTGCTTAGAATTATGGGCAGGTCTGTTCTCCGGACAAGCTTGCCTCCCACAGAAAGGAGCCTGGACTTACACGCAAAACGACGGGACCTCCGGGAAAAGGCAATCGCTTTGAAAAGAAAGAAGATTTTTGCGGTGTCGCTCCACCCCCCTCCCCAACACACACACACACACACACACACACACAACACACAAATCAGGTCACTAATTTTAAAAAGAGGTCAGGCTGGTTTCCAATTTCTCCATGGAGACAGTCGACCGGAGGGAACAATGATCCAGCTAGAAGGTCTGCGAGGAAGGAATGTGAGCTGAGAGCCCCCAGCGTGCTAGTCTTCGTGCCTTGAACACGAAACGACTCTGGACCTATTTTCCCCATGGGTGCTCCTGGAGAAAAAAGTTTGCGTCTGTTGAGGCTGTTAGCGCAGCGACTCAGCGGTGGGCACCTCCTAAGGGCCTCAGCCAGACAATGGAAGCCCACTGCGACGAACAGGCGAGTGTGCTGACACCTTGGTCCAGCTGGCCAGGCTACTGTGAGTGGCCACCCAGGGCAGAATGGCAAGGAGGCTCTCTGGGGTCTCCTCTGGAAGGGCACTAATCCCACACCCGACACTCAGCCCCCAAGACCAAGGCACCCCCTCTATGACATCTCCAAGTGTCCTGATATTGGGCATTAAGGCTTAATGTGCCAACCTGGGGCCACAAACGGTAGGAGAACTGCCACCTGGTCCAAAGATGGAATTGCAGCATAAGGATTGTTCTTGGGAGATTTGAGAAATGAATACACACACACACACACATACACATATATGTATATGTATGTATATATAAATAACAGTAGAATAAAGATGAAAACAAATGTAGGGGCTAGGGCCAAGAATAGCATATAAATGTTGTATATCTTAAGAATGTAAAAGCAAACATAGGGATATATATATATCCCTGTGTATACACACACACACATACATACATGAATGTATATGATGTAAATTATAGAAACAGAACAAAAGCAGGGTCTGGAGAGAGAATGGCGGGGAGGGTGTTTTGCTTTACATGCAGCTGACCCAGCCTTGATCACTGTCACCCACCTGGTCCACTGAGCCCTGCCAGGAGTGATGTCCGAGCACAGAATCAGAAGTCGCCCTGGGCACAGTTTTGAGCACAGGGTATCCCAAAAACAAAAAAAGAAGAAATAAAAAAGACCCAAATAACAAATATACAACAGTTTCCAGTGAAAGACATCAAAATAAAACAAAAACAAACAAACAAAAAAGCGGTGACCAAGCCCTACGCTCGGGCAATCCAGGGTCGCGGGGCCTTGCACAACAGCCCTGGAAATGTTCCCAACTGGACGTGCCGCCCACTGACCTCCGCCAGCCAGTTCGGACTCTTCGTTCCTAGCAGACGCCACTGTTTCCCAAGTTGTGTTGAAATCCCTTTTTAATTTCCTTTATGTTTGTATACCATTTAGAAATAAAACCAAAAGGCATGCAAAATACCAATTTTTATAACTTCCCACAAATTCACTTAAGAAAATACTTTAGGGGCTGGAGCAATAGCACAGCGGGTAGGGCATTCGCCTTGCATGCGGCCGACCCGGGTTCAATTCCCAGCATCCCATATGGTTCCCCAGCACCGTCAGGAGTAATTCCTGAGTGCAGAACCAGGAGTAACCCCTGTGCACTGCTGGGTGTGATCCAAAAAGCAAAAAAAAAAAAAAAAAAAGAAAAGAAAAGACTTTTTTTTTTTTTTTTTTTTTGCTTTTAGGGTCACACCCAGCGATGCTCAGGGGTTACTCCTGGCTTTGCACTCAGGAATTACTCCTGGTAGTGCTTGGGGGACCATATGGGATGCCGGGGATTGAATCCAGGTCGTCCGCGTGCAAGGCAAACGCCCTACCCGCTGTGCTATCGCTCCGGCCCCCAAGAAAAGAAAATACTTTAACAAATATTGTCTAGGGCTGCAAAATGTAACTCAGTCACAGTCATTTTAATAATAATAATGATAGTTTAATAGATATTTTCAGAGGCTGAGAAAACCCTAAGATGGAACCCCTAACCTGATTGGCCAACTATCCCCAGGAGAGACTCTCAGGTCCCCTAAACACTGAGAGAACTCCCCCCCCCAAAAAAAAAGACAACCAAAAACATCCATCTTCTATAGCAAGCTATCATTTCCAAAGATTGCTGCCACTGTTTTTCCAAATCAAGTGCTCTTTTTCATTGTGACCTTGACACTCACAAACCGTGTGGAGGGACCAGTTCCCTGAGCGAGGTGGGTCTTTGTGACTACTGTGACCAATACATTGAGGAAAAAGGGACATTCTAGGACTTACTCAGAGCCCATGTTGCTTCTTCCTGGCTTTCCTGGGAAACACCCTTGAGACTTCATGTAAACTCCCATCATCTGTGGCCATGTCCATGTGAAGGACAATGGAGGCGTCCACTCAGGAGTCCCAGCTCCTAGACAATCGCTAACCCCCCGCGGGAGTCATGTGAGTGAGGCATTTTCAAAGCCAATGGCTTTATCACTCGCATTACCGATGTTCAGCTGTGGAAACAATCTAAACTAGGCCACAGCAATCTGTGGACGTTCACTTTTTCCAAGGCTCTAACTTCTGATTTGACCCTTCGATGCTTATTGGACCCTGCAAAACGTGCCATTATTTCTGTATGAGAGTCAAGATAATGAAATAGAAATTCGATGAATAAGCACATTTAGTGGTCCAATTCTTTTCCAAATTGGGTTGCAGCATTCCTCCTTAGTAACTATTGTGTTACTAAAACCAGCTGTGAAATATATTCGCGTATAAAAGAAATATGTCCGCATCCAGGGTTCACGTTAAAGCCCTAACCTGCAATGGAACTGCAGACGCTAAAGAAGTCTTCACAGCGGTTTCCTTAGCGATAGGGTTCCTGTCCCAGAGAAGAAACAGAAGATGCTCACTCCTGGTCTCTCCTCCCCAGCCCTACCTATCCCCCTTCACAGACAATGGAAGACAACAGGAAGTCAGTCTTCAGAAACTCAGGAAAAGAACTCTTGGCAGAAGTTTAGTCTGCTGACACCCTGATCTTTGATTTCCCAGTCTCCAGAGCTGTATGAAATGAGTATCTGTTGTTACATCACTTGGTCCACTATTTTGTTAGGGCAGCTCCAGCTAAGACAGCCCCAAAGCATTTCTTTTTTTGGGGGAGGGGGTCACACCCAGAGATGCACAGGGGTTACTCCTGGCTCCGAACTCAGGAATTACCCCTGGCGGTGCTCAGGGGACCATATGGGATGCTGGGAATCGAACCTAGGTTGGCCGTGTGCAGGCAAACGCCCTGCCCGCTGTGCTATCTCTCCAGCCCCCCAAATCATTTCTAAATCAACTTACAAATGTTTGTAAAAGTTCAAAAATTGTACTCCTCACTGAGCATAGTTTATTTCTATGGCTGCTGTTTAGTAAGAAGGAAGCAATGCACTTAACTTTCTGATATAAGTGACTTAGCCAAAATATTTTTGTTCTAGACTTTGCAGCTATCCCATTAGAAAACATTCCTGCATAAAACTTAAGCCGCAAGTCCCATTTGTTGACAAAGAGATCCTTTATCATTTTGAAAAGTGGATTGTGTTTGCCAGCAATTAGATGCGAAATCTTGGAATTCTTCCTTCATACCATCATGTTAAGATTGCATGTATAAAAAGATGACATCACTAGATCACTTTAAAATTAGAGCACTTCAGAAATATTGCTTTAGAGCCAGAGACCAATGGGCTAAGCACACAGTTGGATTCCTGGCACCTACTGTCCCCCAAATACAACCAGAAGCAACCCCAAGCATCCAGCCAGAAGCCCCTGAGAACCCCTGGATGTAGCCCGAAAAGCCGAAAGATAAAACTATTTCACTGGGGCTGGAGCGACAGCACAGCGGGTAGGGCGTTTGCCTTGCACCCAGCCGACCCGTGTTCGATTCCCAGCATCCCATATGGTCCCCTAAGCACCGCCAAGAGTAACTCCTGAGTGCAGAGCCAGGAGTAACCCCTGTGCATTGCCGGCTGTGACCACCCAAAAACCAAAAAAAAAAACTATTTTACTGAACCAAACCACCAACATGCTAAATCTATAAGAATGAGAACAGCCTGTGTGAAAGGACTGGGGTCTGACCTCCAGAGCCATCCACCTGCCTCATGCCTTCCACCTGGCTTTGACCCCTTGTCTATTACCTCTTCCGCGACTTCAGCCTTTGCCACTTCCTCCTTGGAACCTATTGTGGGTCCCTAAAATTATTCCTCTATATTCTTCAAATTGCAACTTGTTCTGGGTGTTAGGCTACGCTCAGGGCTTCCTCCTGGCTGGTTCCATATCCTCTCGGTTGTGCTGGATGCTGTACTGAATAGCAGTGTGCACGTCCCCATGAATGGATGTTTTTGTGCATTGGGGGTACATACCGAGAACTGGAATTGCTGGGTCATATGGCAGCTCTAGTCTTACTTTCCTGAGAATCTTACGTTTTCCAAAGGGCTTGAACCAGTCGACATTCCCACCAGCAGTGGATCAGTTTTTTCCTACCATATTCCCACCGATAGATGGTTCCCAACATTTGCCTGCCATGTGCCATTCTTACAGGGCAAGATGGTCTCTCATTGTCTCGATTTGGATTTCCCCAGCAGCAATGATGTGCACTTTTTCATGGGCTTATTGGCCACCTGTCCATCTTTACAGAAGTATCTATTTTCTTTGGGTATTTTGTTTTTGATCTTTGTGAATACTCAATATATCTTGGGTATTAACCCGTTACCTGGTGTGCTGATTGCAAGCATTTTCTACAGTTAGAAAATAACTGAACTAATTTGTATAAATGAGCTCATTTATACAAATTTATTAAATGAGTTCATTTATACAAATTAATGTATACTGAATTTATACAAATTAATCCAGTTGGGTGTTTTTTAGTTTTATATAGGTCATTTATGTATTTTTTTGCCACGAAGAAACTCTTTAATTTGATATCATCCCTTTCTTTACTTTGTTTCTGATGTCCTTACCAATGGCCCCGTATCATTGAAAGCAGCTCTGAGGTTCAAACCTTGGAGTGTTCTGCCTATATTTTTGTCACTATATTTTATGGATTCTGGTCTACCTCAGTGTCTCCGATCCACTTTAACTTGACTTGTATAAGGTGCACCAGATTTCCAGACCCAAATACCTGGCCCAGTTGTCTGAGTACTGCTGGGAGTGGCCCCTGGGTCCCCCCACAAATATATAAAAATAACAAATATGCTTCATACCCCCTGAGGTACCTATTACCAAAATCCCAGAAAAAAGAGAATGGGGACATTAGAATACACGCTTAGTGGGGGAACGTGGAGAAACCGGAAATATCATGCATTCCTGATGGGAATATGAAATGGTAGTCACCGCAGAAAACAATTTGGGAGCTCTTCAAAAAGTCAAACACAGAACGACCCGGAACTCCAGCCGTGCCACGCCTGACACATGCCCCCAAACTGGAAGCACAGATCCCATCAGGGTCCCGGGCAGCAGTGCTCACAGCACCATTGACAGTGGCGACAAGATGAGAAGCCACCCAACTAGCCGCTCGCAGACAGAGGCCAAGTGTGGTACTTGTCCAGGGAGCACCACGAGCCTCGAAAGGAAGAGTATTCGGAGACAGGCTGGGGGCAGGGGCGATCCTCGGGACAGCATGCCAGGCGGGCGCCAGATCCCAAAGGGCCACTACTGGACGACTCACGAGGCCGCCTGGTGTGTGGAGCTGAGACTCAGGGGCCTGGACATTGTCTGCTGCCCCCTTCAAGCCCTCGTGTCCAGTCCCAACCACTGGCTGACGGCGACTGCTGCAGGGCTCCTGCCCCTCGGAACCGAGAGAGGAATCGGCTCCCCCCTCAAACCATGAATTTCGGGAATGCCTTGTGCAGAGCTGAAGACAGTTTTTCTCTGAGTCCCAGGTCGGGCCATGGCTCTGGATCTTCATCTCCAGTCTTGATCTTGTGCTCTCCCAGGTTTCAGAGAGAGGCAGAGAAGCCGCCAGCTCCTTCGCATGAAGTCCTCACTCGCCACTTTGACAGTAAATTTCACCACTCAGAATTCACCTAGTCGTTACCTGCGCAACTCTAAACGTGTTGAAGCTCCCACGTCCTGCTGTCGCCTCCTGGAAGCCCGGCACCAGCACTTACTCTGTGCGTCTGCCTGTTCTTCAGGGTCCTTCCGACCCTCACGGGTCTCCAGATAACTTTGATTATAAAACAGACAAATAGATAAACAGAATGTAGAGACTAATATTCTTTATTTTTATTTATTTTTTTGGTTTTGGGGTCACACCAGGCGATGTACAGGGGTTACTCCTGGCTCTGCACTCAGGAATTACTCCTGGCGGTGCTCAGGGGACCATATGGGATGCTGGGATTCGAACCCGGGTCGGCTGCGTGCAAGGCAAATGCCCTACCCTCTATGCTATCGCTCCAGCCCCGACTAATATTCTTTAAAACTCACTTTTTTGTTCTGTACTACCCATCCTGAAGTTAGTATCACACATTTTTCAACACCATTAATGCTGCCAGGGACTTTTTATTTCTGTGAGTGTACAAAGTAGTGCGTGATGACTCTTTAAAGAGGGAGTACATTCCAGAGGATTTCTCTTTCGCTTCCCTTTGACCTTTATACCACAGGCCAGGGAACTGGGGCCACGTCTGAATCACTGTTGAAGATTCTCCATTAGACCTGCCATGGGGAAGTCTGTGGCCAATAGTTCATACCCTTAACACTTGCCCACAAGTCTTGAAATAGACGGTGACTACCAGATTTCCCCACAAAGAATCAGTTAGTGCCTCAGAATGCTCCCAAAGTCCACGTACTGCCTTTCTGCATCTTACTGCAGATTTACTGAGTAGCCTCAAGTCCCTCTGAGTATGACAGCAGGGAAAATCACAGAACTACACATTTCCCTATGTTCATACATGAGCCGACCTCAAACACAGAGAATCTCAAGTGTCAGAGTCGATGGCCCGACTCTGTCCTGGAAACGGAGCGAGATGTTAGCTATCCATCACGGCCAGGTCTCAAGTTTTATCAGAACTGGGAGTTGGGGAGTTATGCTGCTGAAGAGCATCTTAAGAGCTGGAATGCCATTTATTTTGATCGCAGGGAATCCCATAACTACTGAATTACTGCTTATGATCTCTGGGGTAAGACATTTTATCACACAACTCCACCTGGCTTATACAGGTGAACTGCCACTACTTGGCTCCTGTAACCAAAGAATCCTTCCAGTTTCAGCAAAATTAGAGGGCCAAGTGAAACACTTCAGAATGCATTCCTTTCATCTGGCAAAGCCTTGGTTAATGGACTGGTTTCCGGTTCATAACTGTTGTGGCTTTTTGGATGAATCTCATATGATAAATCCATCCCAACATTTCTGATTCCTACAGATGTTGACTGTTTTTCACATTAGAGTGCACAGTGAGTCCAGCGTTGAGTTCAATCTCTAAAACCAGTCATGCAAGCAATTAAAACCCTCTCAGATGTTCAAACCAAAATACCAAATTCAGAGTTTCTGTTGACTGAACCCATGTTATTTCAACCATATCTGGAACAAAAGGATTTCCAAACTGAATAACTTAATTCATCCCAACACACTGTCCTCCAAATATCCGCTAATTCTCAGATTCTTCCAAATTCTCACAAATGCACAAATATTGAGTTTTGCTTCTGATTAACTTTAGTACTTTGGATCCAAGAACTATCTTAGCCCATTCATAGATTTCCACCCCCACCCTGACCTCAGTTAATCGTTCGCATGCCTTTGCTTTGTTCCACAACAGCTACAAAGTTAACGTTTCTCAAGACCTTGCCTTCGCTGAGCATATCATTCCACGTGACCATAGATAATGCTGCAATTAAGCTGTCTCATCAAGAGTTGCCAGAAACATGCCGGTTAGTGAGAAGCTATTGCCGAGCCTGTTTTGATGTCCTGCCATCGCCACGGTACACACTATGGCAGAACATGGGTAGTATTGCCTAACACGTCATGGCCAGGCCATGGCTGCCAAGTGATGCAGAAACACGAGTTCTTCCTACTTCGGTTCCTGCGGGAGGAAGTGATGTGGCCCAAACCAGGAAGCAAGTTTGGATGAATGGCACCCTCCAAACTGAGTGATGGCTACTGGATGAACTGTCTTGTTTTTTTTTCCCTCTCTTCCTAAGAGTTTTTGTCATCTCCTAGGGCTCCAGAAGAAAAATTCCAATGATCAGCAGTCTAAAGGGCTAATTCTTTCTTAAAATTTCTACATATTTAGCAATAAAAATCATTTAAAGATTACAAACATAAAACCTTACCTAGTGTCAAAACACAAAAACAGATTATCACCCAGTTAGAGCCAGTTAAAATTTTAGTGTATGTGTATGTTTCAGTTCCCATTTTTTTTAAACTCCTATTTTTTCTTTTTTGGTTTTTGGACCACACCCAGCAACGCTCAGGGGTTACTCCTGGCTCTGTACTCAGGAATCACTCCTGGTGGGCTTGGGGATCGTATGATGCCAGGGATCGAACCTGGTTTGGCTGCGTGCAAGGCAAGCACCCTACCCAATATGTTATCTCTCTGGCCTCAATTCCCAATTTTCTTTAAAAAAAAAAAAACCATCAAAAAGTGAAAAAAAAAAATTGAAGGGGGGTGGGAATAACGCACGCTGACTGTAGAGTATGCAAACTTCGAAGGAAAACAAAGAATCATTCAGTCAACAAAGATTTATTGAGCACCCATCAGACACCAGGCACTGTTCTAGATACTGGAAACACAGAGGAGAACAAAAGAGAAAAGAATATCCCAGCTCAGTATACACATCAGGAGGAGAAAGTACAAATCAGAAAAAAAGTAAATTATACAGTGTGTTAGCTTGTGGCAATTGCTACAGAGAAAAACAACGCAAGGAGTGGCTATAAGGAGCAGCAAGAGAGATTCTCATTTAAAAGAAGATAACGAGTATATCAGACAATGAAAGAGGCAAAAAAAAATAAATAAAATCAGCCAAATCCCACTCCCACAAATAACATTAACACAGCAGTGGAAATCATTCCAGATATCTATGTAGACTGCCGAGGTCGAAATGGATGTTACGGACGACTAAGAGAAAAACAGAGCTAGGAGAAAGATACTGTTTTAACATGAATCCAAAGTGTAAAAGATAGCCTTTTAATAACTAGTACATTATTAGAGATCTATTTTTCTTTCTCCCCCCATATACATGTTATCAGTCACCCAGTTCTAAATTCTGGAATTAAATTAGAAGCCAATTTGCTCAGAACTGACTTCTTTGAAGAGGGGGCCTTCCCATTCAGAAGTAGAGTCTATCTAGCTCTCTACTTAGCAACTTTAAACATTTGGGGGGAACTGTTTCATAGCTTTCTACGTGCAGGTCCTATGTTCCTTTCAGATTCATTTTGGGATATCTGAGGCTTTTATTTTTCCTGATGTCATCTAATGCTGTAATAGTACTTCTCCAAGAATATAAAATATGTACTTTTTATCTTGTAACTTGATCTTTATAAATTCTTTTGAATTTTACATTCACATGAATTTTCGACATACACAATCATGCCATGTGAGAGTGAAAATTTTGTTTCCTCCATTAAAACCCTAAACTTACCGCACTGGCTGGGCCAAGTGTGGCGCAGAGATGACCCCGGGCAGACTGCCAGAGGGCCTGACCCACTATACTATCTCTCTGCCCCGTTCCTAGTTTAGTATCGATTTGAATCCTAAGTGGGTATTGAGTTTTAATAAACTCCTTAAGGCCGGCTCCTCAAACCCGAGTTCTCCCCTGGGCATGCCTCTCACCTGCCTGTCTCGATGGCTCTCTGCTGCCCATGAACACATTTCCCCTCTTTCTCTCCTCGAACCCGAGTTCTCCCCTGGGCATGCCTCTCACCTGCCTGTCTCGATGGCTCTCTGCTGCCCATGAACACATTTCCCCTCTTTCTCTCCTCGAGCCTGTTTCTAATTTTCAATTAAAAAATCACCTTGCTTTCCTGTTTCGCCTCTTGCTGAAGTTCTTTTCTATTAGGAAAGGTGACGAACCCACAATGCCCGTGCCAACGTCAGGACTGACGTGACGTAGGCCTGGCATTTCCCTGGGCGCTGGTGGCCCAGGTGGCCGCACAGGGAGGATGCTGCAGAGATGTGCTCCCCGAACTTCTGCAGTGGTGCCGAGAGGTGCTCACCCTGGCGGTCTCCAGGAGGGAGCGGGCACCACAGGGTGGCATCTGCGACCTCAAGGCCGCAGCTTGACAACCCTTTGGAGATTTCCTGGCTGGAGGGACAGCCCCGGGGTGCAGCGGGCCCCAGCGGTGTCCGGGAGGGAATGTGAGAGCCGGTGGAGGCCCCACGCGGGACGGCCGAGCAGCTCACGGCCAGGATGCCGCGGAGGCGGTGGTTGGGGCAGCCTCCCTAGAGCGCTCTCGCCTCTCGGCCCTTTTCTTAAATTTCACCAATAAACTTAAAAAAAAAAAACAACAACTTTAAAAGACAGACTTTCCTGATTCCTTACTAATACTGACTTTAGGATCATACCCAGCGGTCCTCTGGGAGGGAGATCTGCAGTACCGGAAATCAAGTCCGTTACGCAGGATGTTTATGTCCCTGGAGTCCCTGATCTCTTTTTCAAGCCTTTATTAAGTGATAAATATGGTCCACGCCATGCTAATTCCAAGGGAATAGTAACTGTGACGAAATTACAATCTAGCTGGTAAATACCCAACAGAATGTGCTGTGACCGTGCAAATCTTAAGAGAGTAATGGCAACTTGGTGCTGGAGAAACTGAAAAGTAGCATGTGGGTAATTACTTCTTTCTGTAACAAGGGTCATGCGTTATTTCTAAGGAAGGTCAGACTTGCACCAGCAGAGGAAGAAGAAAGGACACCATGTGAGGGTGGGAGGATGGTATGAACGGCCGTGAGGAGGCAGGCAGGCGGGCAGGAAAGAACGGTCTCTGAGCGCTCAGAGTGGAGATGAAACCCCCACACAAACGCTCCACGTTGCCACACCTGCAGCCATGTCAAGCAACACAGGTGGGAACAGTCCTGGAAGGTTATGTCCATTTCTTAACTACACAAATGTACTATTGCACATTAGTCAAACGTACTCTTTCCACTTTTCTGTGTGCACATGTTGTCAACCCAGAAATCAATGTCCTCATGAAACACTCTTTGTAAATAAGGTCTTTATAGGTTTCACACTGCGATTAAAAAAATATACATATGTATTCTAAAATATATGTATGAAAGTTCATAGAGATGCTAAAGTAAGATTGACTTGGCAGTTGCGAAAACACCTCGAAGTTTTCTGATGCTTTTAACTCTGGATAAGAAGAGCATGAATCAAGGCCAGGGAGCCGGCACCAAGGACCGGGACACAGGCTTTGCACCCGGGAGCCCTCAGGCCTGGCCCCGCACTGGGAGGGCCCCCAGCACTGCCGGGCGTGGCTCCCAAACAACAACAAAGGATGTGGACATCTGGTCTCCTCAGACTCGTTCACCTGTCACTGAAAAACACACGGAAATGATCTATGTGCCATATTCCACAGTATGTCTGAGGCGATCACATTCCAGAAATCATTTTAGAGCCAAAAATGGAGAAACCAGAGGAATATGGACAGACACAGCTCTAAGAGCGTATGTGAGAATAAAGTGTAATAGCATATCCTTATAGATCAACACTATACTTCCATACTATTCAGTCAGGTGCTTCATCAATTTAAGTAGAATACTGTAATTATAATATAACTATTGATTTTCCAAATGATGCAACTAATAGCAAGATTGCCTGCATAACTCTGCCGCAAGCACAGGATATAAACTACCATATAAGACAATCACAAAGAATTCAGAGTTAGTCTACCAAATTAATTCCTAGTTCTCACTTAAAAACTGCTGGAAATTAATTTTCATATTTTAGTGATTTCTAATAATTTCTGTGTAATCACTTAAGACAGTATTTTCTATTATACAGATCTCCAAAAAAAGCATACACAGAAGATTAGCCAACTGAAGATTATATAAATTTACTTCACTTAAGAACAGTATTTTTCACGCCTATGATTTCCATTTAATATCAACAAAAACATCTGTACAGAAAACCCAAAGGCAACCAAGTTGCATAATATGCAAAATGTGCAAATATATTTAAAAATGCAAGTTAATTCTATAGCATTTGCAAGGTAGAATTAAGGCATCTACCTTATTCTAGCTAAATTAATGTTTTGCAAGTTTAGACAATGCAAATATACAAGGCACAACTTAGTGTTGATGCTAAAGTGTATAATACACACCCTCAGATTACTTATTTGAAGATATTAAAATAATATAATATCAAGTTTGTATTTTATTACTTAAGGAGACATCAGCTCAACTCCAAAGCTTTAAGAAGCATCACACTGATACTGTATGTGTGGGCCAGGAAAAAGACATTCCCTGAACATAAAAGATAAAAGACAAGACCCTTGCTATTCTATATTTTTTAAAAAATTTTATGTATATATATATATATATATGTATACACATACACACATACTGCAATATCACACAATGAATTTCCCACAATTCGAAGAGGTCAATCTTTTTAGCAAAGGTTTCCATTACAGTATTTCATAACAAAGTTGTTTAAAAAGTACATATTATCCACCTGTTTTGGTCAATCTTGCTAGTAAAAGACACTGAAATAGACAAATTTCTTCAAGATAAAGACAATGCCTAATTTAGAAAGTCTTTCTCTTGAGATTGCACAGTGAAAGGTATTTAGTTAAATATAAAAGCCTGCTGCTTTTAAACAAATTATTTAAATCTACAGAGATAAACATCAATTTATCCTAAGGATTCATTCAGAGCCTGAACCAGAACACAAATCAGTATCTTTAACCCAATCACAGTGCTCTTTGCTGTTTTATTGCCCATCCCTGAGAGTAAAGACGCTAGCATTTAAATTTTTGTAATAAGTAAACAAAATTTTACATTGATAAGAATGATGCCTAAGAATATTTTTAAAAATATTAAATACAGCCTTATTATTCTAGTTTAAAAAAGAAACTGCTTTCAAAGATCACCATTTATAACAATTTTATATATTTGCCATCTCAAGTCAACTTTAATGTTCTTTTTAACTGGGTAATTTCTATTCTTGCCATTGATAAATCACTCATTTCCTGATAAGCCCCCTCCTTTAGAATTGGGTATAATAACAGGCGCCACCAAATAGGTAATGGAAAAGCACAGATCAAACTGAAAGGAACCGATGAAGTCAGAGTTATATTCCCCTGTGGCCAGAGAGCTTTACTGCGAGTAATCTGAATGTCAGCCAAGAAAGGCGAAAATACCTACAAACAGAAAGAACATAAATGGTAAGGGTCTTCCTTGGGGCCGCTGGTCTAGCCTTCCTGGCCGAAATCTTCCGTAAACTTCTTTAGTTTCAACAAGTCCTGCTCATTGACTGTGGGCTTCGTGCTCGAGAGGGACCGCAACATATCCGACTGTCGGGGAGGAGAGAGGGCGAGTTAGGAACATCCAGTCACATACACTCTCAGAAATAGGGCTGATTTTCATACATTTAGAGTAAACGTACTGTACTGCCATTGCTACTACTGTGACCCAATATTGGCTGATCCAATATTGGATATGCCAAAAACAGTAACAATAAGTCTCTCAGTGAGAGACGTTACTGGTGCCCGCTCGAACAAATCGATGAGCAACGAGATGACAGTGCTGATCTGAGCAGCTGCAGTGCCGTCCACTAACTACATCCAATTCCTCATCCTCCCGGCACTGCTCCCCACAGAGAAGCCTTCAGCTGCGTGTGCCTGCCCTGATCCAATCGTCGGGATCCCCCCGTTACCCATCGGCAAGACATTCCTCTGAGCGTCAAGACAAAGGTGCCCCAAATATGCCCTTGATGTCTTCTCCGGTTTTTAGTCTTCTTAAGTAAGAGCAGATTCCAGGGCTAGTGTGACAGACAGGTGGGGAAGGTGTTCCTCACGCCCCCTTCTCCCCCACCCCAGATGCCAAGAGTGATTCCTGAGCCCAGCCCAGTGAGCTCCCCAACCCCCCCCCCCACAAGAGTAGTTTTCCAATTGCAACTCAAAAGAAATATAATCAGTATCAATAATTAGAAGAAATAGTGTATCAGATAATAAAAATGAACTAAATAGGGCTGGGGCACATGTCATTTAACCTGGGCTCAATTCCCAGGATCACTTGGTTCCCCCAGCGAACAGAAAGTGAGCCTTAAGAACTGTCTGTATGGGGGCTGGAGCAATAGCACAGTGGGTAGGGCGTTTGCCTTGCACACGGCCGACCCAGGTTCGATTCCCAGCATCCCATATGGTCCCCTGAGCACCGCCAGGAGTAATTCCTGAGTGCAGAGTCGGGAGTAACCCCTGTGCATCGCCGGGTGTGACCCAAAAAGCAAAACAAAACAAAACAAAAACAAAAACAAAACTGTCGGTATGACCCCTTTTAAGAAAGGGGAATAAATAACAAAATGTTAAAGTATTAGCTAAAATTATCAATTAAATGATAATAAAATATGCTGATAAAAGGAATTTGGTTTTTAAAATGTCTAGAGTACATGTTCCCTAAAAGAGAATGTGGTCCCAAGTACAAAACTTTAAAAAATAAGCTTATGGGTCAGAGCTACTCCAGTGGTTTAGGAGCCTGCCTTTCATGCTGCCGACCCGGGCTTGCTCTGCTGTGCTGCACATGGTCCCCCACAAACCCTGCCAGGAGGGAACCGTGACCACAGAGCCAGCTGTGAGTAAAACCCCGAGTACAGTGAGAATTGGCCCAACCATCCCCCCATCAAATAAATGTCACTGTCACTGTCATCCTGTTGCTCATTGATCTGTTCAAGCGGGCACCAGTAACGTCTCTCATTGTGAGACTTATTGTTATTGTGTTTGTCATATCCAATACATCACCGGTAGCTTGCCAGGCTCTGCCGTGCGGGCTTGATACTCTCAGTAGCTTGCCGGGCTCTCGGAGAGGGGAGGAGGGATTGGACACAGGTCGGCCGCGTGAAAGGCAAATGCCCTGCCACTGCGCTATCGCTCCAACCCATCAAATAAATAAATCTAAAAATATGTCAAGGATTAAGCAAAAAAAGAGTTTCTGAAATAAGGATTAAGATCAGTTAACTCATAAATCAAATTTGTATACACACTTGTTTAGTAGGTATTTGTGTGTGTTATACATTTGAGCTATTTATGCCTACTTGCTTATACCATGTAAGTTTCTTCTCTGAAAACTGTCAATTCTGATATAAGACTTGGAATATCTACAAGAGAATTTTACAATCTGAAGTTTTTCTGTAAAAACACACAAACACATTAGGTATACCTTCCTAGTAACAGTAAGTCTTGAAAATAATATACCTTCCATAATAATTTGAATTCTTGTTTACTTTCATTTTTGGGTCACCCTCAGAGGTGCTCTAGGGACCATAAAGGGTGTCGGGGATTGAATTCAGGTTGACAGCATACAAAGCAAACGACCAGCCCACTACATTATCTCTTCGATCCCCAGAACACTTATTACTTATGAAATCTTATTCAATTCTTCCAAATGAATTAGTCATGTCATTTCTTATATAACTCCCTTCCCCCAATACCCCCGAACCCGGCAAAGTCAGGGCTTACTCCTGGCTCTGCACTCAGGAATCACTCTTCTGGCGTGTCAGGGGACCATACGGGGTGCTAGGGATCAAACCCGGGTCAGCGACATGCTGTACCAATACTCCCCAAACCTTTTCTTCAAAGTGTTTTACTGCAAACTTTCCAAAGAAGTCCATGGACTCTATGACACATGGTAGGGCTCTGGATATTTTATAAAAACACATTTGTTTTAAAAACAAATTCTCACCACGGGGAGGAGGGCTCAAAGAGCCAGACCCCTCCTTTGTATGCAGGAGCCCCGGGCCTGCTCCACATGGGTGGCCACATGCCCCCCCCCCCAACCCCACAACTCCAAGCTTGTATGGAGGTTAGTAGTTAAGTCTTGACAACAATATATGCAATTTGGTGAAGTTAACCCAGATATCAAACCTGTAAACTCAGAAAACTGTATAGCTTTGAATAACAGCTTTTCCACTTAAAATTAAATTTTCCTCAAATCATAAGAAATTACTTAAAAGATTATTTTTAACAACTTATGCCCAATTACTTCAATTACACCTCTGTTTGTATAGTAGTAAATAAATGTCTAATCAAATAAATATTTTCTAGCTAATCTCCCCTACTAAAAATTTTTATCTTTGACAAAAGTTATGTTTTACAATTTTTCTTAAAATCAAACAAACTGTCTGACCATGCTAACAACGGGCTCCAAGAGCTTGTCCCCAGGGACATCCATCCAGGTCATCTCTATGGCCCCAGGGTCGCCAGGAGAGCAAGGTGTCAGGAGGTCATCTACCATACTGTTAGGGTCAGCTCGAGACGGTCCGGAAACCTGAAATTAAAGGAACCTGAAATATTCATCTGCACAAATTAAACAAATGTTAAGACTTTGGCCATTATCAGGAAATCTGAAAACGTACTACTCCGTTAAAATATTTCAGAAAATAATCAGAAAAATATACAACAAATATGGTATCTCTGAGTACAGATGAATACTGCTTTACTTTAAATTTTTCTACAATAAATTATTGAAACACAAGAAGTTCGCCTGCTCCAGATGGAATCCCAGTGACCAAGAGCTTCCACAAGCAAGGCCCAAGCATGCAGGTTCCAGGACTAAAACTCCAGGCCAAATGGAGGCAGAGGAGCCGGGCTGTCCCTCTCCGGGTCCCCACCCACCCAGCAGACTGACTGCCACACCCACAATTTGCCTCAGGTGCCATCTTAGTGCACTAACAGCCCTGGCCCAGAGGCAGAGCAATGAGTCCGGAGTTCTCTCCGGGCCCCACACCCAGCCAATTTCACCAGCACCCCAGATGGAGTAGGTGCTGTCTCCTCGCCTACTCCAGGCGGAATCCCAGCGACTAAGAGTTTCCACAAGCAAGGCCCAGGGATGCAGGTTCAGGACTAAATCTCCAGGTCGCATGGTAGCAGAGGAGTAGGGCTGGGGCTGTCCCTTCCAGAGCCCCCTGCCGCACAGCAGGCTGGCTGTCACGCCCACAATTTGCCTCAGGTGCCATCTTAGAGCACCTACGGCCCTGGCCCAGAGACTCCCAACTGAATCCCAAAATGGATTAGTCACACATACACACACATGGCCCAACACACACACACACAAACACACACACACACACACACACACACACACACACACACACTCTCTCTCTCTAGGCATAGGAACTGTTGGGGGACAGCTGGCCCAGTGACCATGGAGCCAGGGAGCCTGGTGTGGGCAGCTGTGGCCGGCACCGGCAGGCTGCACACAAATAGAGAGCAGCGTGGGACAGGACCTGGTCATCACTCACATGAGTGGACAGCGTGGGGCAAGGAAGTGGTTACGGACCAGCAGCCCCAGGAACAGGACCTGGTCATAGCTCTTGGGAAAAGGAGTGCCTGGATGTCTAGGGAGGGACCTGGACATCTTTTCTGTAGAGTGGACTGACTTTCGATCTTCGAGTTTTGTATGCAAATCCTTCAATTCTCAAGAACCCACCAGCACAGGAAAATCTGCTCTCATGTGGACAATATGAATGTTTCAACATTATTTCTATTTTGTCTTGAGGTATAAATGCATTAGCAGCAACTACAAACTGAAGTTTCTATAATTTATCAAATAAATATTCTAAGTTATTCACAAAAATCTCTCAAACACTTTAGGACTACTCATCATCATCATCATCATCATCATCATCATCATCATCATCATCATCACCATCACCATCCCATTGATCGTCAATTTTCTCGACAGTCTCAGTAACGTCTCCATTCTAGGTCACAGTAACGTCCTAGTACTGAGATTTTAGAAGCCTCTCTTTACTTGTCCTTCCCAATGGTGCCGCACTGGAGGTTCTGTCAGGGTAAGGGGAATGAGACCCATCATTGTTACTGGTTTTGGCATATGAATACACCATGAGGAGCTTGCCAGGCTCTCCCACGTGGGCAGGAAACTCTCCGTAGCTTGCCAGGTTCTCCAGAAGGAGAAGTAGGCTATAAGATGTTGCGCGGCCTTCCGGGAGCTTGGTTTTACAGTCTCTGGATGTTGGCTGTTCATGGGATTACACAGCGCCGGGGGGCAGTTTCTGGGTGTCACTGCCTAGCTACTGGAAAATGGGGGATCTGGGTAGAAGAGGCCCAGTTCCGATCCGAGCAGGCTTGGAGATCTCGTCCCTGGGTTCCACTATAAATAGTGGCTACTAATGGGGAAATGTTTTTTTTTTTCTATGAAATGAAAACATGAATATCATGTTAAGTCCACTGAATCGATCATCCTAAAATTCTTCAGAGATAAAATCAACGCAGGTCTCGAAACTCCATGGGACACATAGAGAAAGAGAAGGCTTCAGGTGCGAAACTTACCTTCTTAAAGTGAGTGGCCGACTGCACCTTGCGAACGGGCTGCATGAGTGCATCACGCACGATGATGCTGATGTCTGCCCCGGAATAACCATCCGTTTTCTTTCCGAGTTCTCGGAAGTCTGCTTCTGTGAGACTGTTCTGAGTGGCCCCCAAGTGCAGTTTAAACATTGCCGCTCGGGCGTGGGGCTCAGGCAAAGGAATATATATTCGTTTCTCAAATCTTAAAATGAATGAAGAAATTAAACCAAGAATGTTACTACATTCATTTTCAATTGATTAAGGGTATTTTCTAAAATAAAATATTTAGTGTCTCTTGTGCACAATGAGGATAAGTTAAATGGACCCAAAAGGGTCAGGAGTGAGGCCTATCTATTCAGAATAAATAAGGGGGAATACTCAGAACATATTCAAAGCATAAAAACAAAGAGCAGGCAACCAGTTCTGTTTAAGTGTTTGCATATGCTCTGGGGGTTATTTTGGCTATGGGGCTTCTACGACTGTAACTCATGAACTATTAGTTTCCCACAGAATCACACTCTGAACTTCTCGATCAAGGTTAATATGTAACGATTACTCTCATAGAATAAATATAGTTACACAAAAAGGCCTCTTTATTTTGCTTTTGAGGGCTCACAAGCAGTGCGCAGGGAGCCCCAGGGACCACTCCTAAGAATCAAGGCCAACTGGGCAGGGTAGTCCAGGGTGAGGTGGCCTGCAGACAGGGACTCTTTGGCGGTGCTCTGGCCCTCAGGGCCACACCCACAGTGCTCTGAATTGGAGGTGGGACAGAGGATTGCGTACTGGGGTTTGAATTTGAGTCCCATGCCCCAGAACCACTCAAGTATCACCCAGGTGCTCACTTTATTTTACTTATTTTAAAAAGCAGATTTTAATTTTTTTCAGGCTTTGTTTTTTGTTTTTGAGCCACACTCAGTGATCTGAAGGGCTACTCCCGGCTCAGCACTCAGGAATTACTCCTCAGGGCGCACAGGGCGCCATCTGGGATGCCTACATGCTGTGATATCTCTCAAGTCCGTCATTTTTGGTTTTGGAACTACACCTGGTGCCAAAACTCCCGGCTCACTGCTCAAGGATCACTCCCGGTGGTGCTCAGGGCACCGTGAGGCTGTGAGCATAGCACCCGGGGCTCCGGCACGGTGAACACGACGCCAGCTCTCTGAGCTATCTCCCAGGTACAGCGCCCTACTACACTTCAGTGGGGACAAGAGAACAAATGACTCCACTCTGTTCTAAAGAAGAAACAGGCGTTAAACAGAATAAACAGCTTGCTGTCTTGAGGTTTTGGTAATGAGAGACAGGGAGAAAGCACGGAGGAAAAATTATGAGTCAGCTCTGTGGCAATAAAACTGAAAAAAATTTTCATCTTCTGGCGGCAAAGCACTAGAGCATGTGCGTTGTATGCGAGAGGGCTAGGTTCGATCCTCAGTATGTGTGAACGACTGAGCACTGCTTCGAGTCACTCCAGAGCACTTAGCCAGCGTAGCCCAGAAAACTAAAACAACAACAAAAATCAAAACACTGATTTTTCCCATTAGCTCTAGAAATGGGTTCAGAATGCTTTATTTTGGGGCCACACCCAGTGGCGCTGAGGGCCTGCTCCTGGGGGCCCAGGGACTGTAGGTGGCGCAGGGATCAATCCGGGGCAGCTGCATACAGGGACAGCGCCCTGCCCTCTATGCCATCACTCTGGCCCAGAATTGGGGCATGTTTTCCAGAAAAAAGAAGCTAGCAAACCAAAAAAGATAAAAACAGCAAAAACAAAAGGTTTTTTTTTTTAATTTTTGCAGTACAAGACTAAATGGAGTAAAGAATATAGAAGAAAGACTGAATCTTTTATATTTTCCTTTTGCTCGAGTTTCACTAAAAAAATCAACAGAAAATTTTAAACTGAAAATTTAACTTGGTTAGCATGCATTGTCATTTAGTTATGTGACTAAAAAAAAGGAGGGAGGGCAGAGGGCGGGGTCATACCTAGTGGTGCTCAGGTGCTATTCTTGGCTCAGTGCGTAGGGGACCATGTGATGCCAGAGATCAAATCCTGTCTTCTGCATTGATTTATCTCCCTGGCCCCTCACTGGATAAAATTTTCTATGAATTTTTTTCCCACTGAAATACCAAATATTTGGGATTTTTTGCTTTAGTTCTGGGCCATACCCAGTAATGTCCAGGCCCTAATCCTGGCTCTGCCCACAGATTGCTTCTGGTGGGCTCAGAGGGGCCACACGGAGAGCTGGGAAGAGAAAGGCAAGCACCCCACCTGCTATAGTATCTCTGGTGCCAATTTGCAAAAATCCAAGGCATTGGGACCCACAAACTTAAATGGGAACTAATGGTAAGAATAGGTAATTATTTTCCAATGTGACAGATTCCAATCTTAGAAATCTCAACTCTTAATACAGCAAACACCTGCCACTCGTTGTGCAAAGCAAGAGGACAACAGTACATTTAATAATTCTGAAAAGGTATTAGAGTGTCTCCTTCTAGAGAAAAACTACTCACTTGCTACATATCTGCAGTTAGAAACAAGAGAATTATTGTCATCATACCTTCGCCTAATAGCAGAATCCAGAACCCAGGGTATATTTGTAGCTCCAAGAACCAAAATTCCATCATTGTCCACACCAACCCCTGCATCAAAATATGTGTTATCTCAAATATGTTGACATTTTATTTATTTATCTTTTAATAATGTAGGAGTACTGCTGTATGTTGACATTTTGGTGTCTGTCAAGCCTCATCTTAAAAATATGGTACCTTAATGTTAAAGAGTCTCATCCTGAGAATCTGATAAAAATTCTTTTCAATCAAATATCATACTGCTAAAATATGTAAATATTCCCAAGAATAGAACCCCCCAAACTAATGGATGCATATTTTGATTTGCATGTAACCTCAGGACTTTACGTCCCCAGTAAACAGAAGGTGACACTGGAACCAGATCACTGACCCTCTTTCGCCCTCAGGTATCTGCAGCGGGACTCACTGCATTCAGACCCCAGCACAATCTCGGTAGCTCTGGCCTTTTTCACGAAAGCCTGATTGGCAACTCCCACAGCTACTCCTTCCTGCCATAATGCCACATTCGCTCGCCATACAGACAGCCCTCGCCCTGCCTGCCAGGACTGATTCCTGAGCAGAGTCAGGAGTAACCGTTGAGCATGGCCGGGCATGGCCCCCAAAACAAAATAGAATTAAAAACTTTAAGAGAAAGAGAGCCCTTGCACATTACAGAAACTGAATGCCCACCAGGCCTGTGAGAGCACCACTGTCCTGCCACAGGTACTAACAAGTACTAACAATAATGCATTGAAAGACTTCTTGAAAGACTTCAACTTCTATTTTCCACTTACTAATGATTCTGTTTCAGGTATAAGTTCATGAATGCACGAACCTCCTTACTATTTATACTAGCAAGTCCCACAAAATGATTACAGTTGGGTAAAATTACATTCCTAAGTGGTAGATAACCAGAGTGAAAGAAAGCAAAATGATACACTCAGTATCTTTAAGGCTGGAAAATTTCTGCTCAAATTATTTCCTATTAAAAGTATAATAATGGGTACATGATCAAGAAAACAAAATTTTTTAAAAATTACAATTACCTTGCATTTGAACCAAGAATTCTGTCTTAATTCTACGTGCTGCTTCACTCTCATTTTCACTTCTTGAGCCACAAAGAGAATCAATTTCATCAATGAAGATAATGGAAGGTTTGTTCTCCCTGGCAAGTTGGAATAAGTTCTTAACTAACCTAAAAACAAGTAAAAGCTTTCAGTTTCTGAAAAACAGTAAATGACATAACAGTAAAAAAAATAATAATAATAAAACAACATGCCAATATTAAGGGACTCTACAAGATTTAAAAAACCTAATCATGTTTTGGCCCAGAAAATAAAAAATGTACAACTGGAAAATCACTTTACAGCTTAGTATTTTTTTTCTTAACTATCTTTGCCCACAACATAAATCTCAACGTGAAGGTAAGTTTGATATAGAAATAAGTTATGTCAACTACTCTAAATGTTTATTAATAAGAAACCATTACTTTATAAAATGACATCAGCAATTACCTGACAAACAGAATCTTTTAAAAAAACCAACTTATTGACTTACTTTTCACTTTCACCTAGCCACTTAGAAACCAGGTCAGAAGAAGATATTGAAAAGAACGTTGAGTTGTTTGCTTCTGTGGCTACAGCTTTGGCTAAGTAAGACTTCCCCGTCCCAGGCGGCCCGAACAGCAGGATCCCCCTCCAAGGGGTTCTCTTGCCTGAAAGTCACACCAGAAAAATACGTGAGACCTTCAAGACGCTTCATTTCTGCGACTAAAGACATCACCCATACTGAAGAAAACTGTGATGAGATTTTTCTAAAGCTACTGGCAAAATCAATTTTTTAAAATTCATCAAAGATATATCATATACATGTATTTTATATGCATACATTTCCCTGTCTAAAGACCACTTTGCCCAAAGTGTTTTTACACAGAAAGAATCATCTGCTTGCTCATTCGCGCTTTATGCATGAAAACTACAGTGTGCACATAGAAAACTATGTGTACAGAAGGGCCCTCGACCTCTGTGGTTCCAGTTCAGCAGCAGAAAATGAGTGATGTTGAAAAGCACTTCTTGATCATTTGCTGTGTGTGCTGCTTAATGCAGAATGTACACCCACAGGGAAGGGCAGCTGCAAGTATTTTCTTTGGAAATTTGTGACTTCTGGAAGAGTGAACCTAAGAGAGTTTGGCTGACTCCCGAGGCAGTTCTAGTCAACTGTCTGTTCACTGGTTTTTTTTTATCACATATAGTATATTTTCTTTCAAATAACGAGGACATTTTTGTTGGTTGTGTCTGTGGTGCTCAGGGGTAGTGCTTGGGAGTTACTGGGGCAGGGAGATACTCAGGAGACCATGAGGTGCCAGGGAGTGAACCCAGGCCTCCTGCATGCAAAGCACGAATTTCTGTATCTTCCTGGCCCCATGGTTTGACAAACTTAAGAAAACTCTCCCTTAAATACTAGTTGTACAAAATATGTAAATTAATCTTAATTTTGCTCAATAGGAATTATAACACAGCCTAAGTCAAACTGGGCTAGGTCACAGCTGGAAAAAAAGTATCAGATATACATTAAGAATATGATAAGGCAACGTGGATAAGTAGAAGTATCTGAAAAAGAATAGTATACAGGTGATCAAAGCAAAAGCAAAACCTTTACTCTAACGAAAACCCTGACTTTCCCAACGTAAGTGGACTCTGCCCTGTCAACTGCAATGTAGAGCTCAGTGTTCACTCCATTTCAATGAGGGTGCTGCACCCGTCTCTGCCAGACTTACCTATGCTCCGTGGGCTGACAACGTGGTGGTTCTGCAATACATATACTACAAAGACATGTATGTATATGGAGTATCTTTGGATAAAGGCATTACCACTGCCTTATATATAACAACTGAAGGTGACAAGAATACATACTGCTTTACCTCAGTCATCAGGATGCTTTAAAAAATCATTAAAGGACAATTTTAAAGTTATCTCACCTGTAAAAAGATGAGGAAATTTAATGGGCAATATCACGGCTTCTTTAAGTGCTTCTTTGGCTCCTTCGAGACCAGCAACATCGCTCCATTTCACATTTGGTCGCTCTATAACAATGGCACCTAAAAAATTTATGTAAGCTTTAAATTAGGGAAGACTACTCCATGAAAGATATTAGGCAACACAAAAGATGATGTCAAAGAAATAACTACAGAATTGCCTGGAAACACTTTATAAAAACGCCACTAAGCCTGTCTAGAGCAGAGTGATGAGGAAGCAGCTTCAAGATTAGTCAGCAGGGGCAGGAGTGCCTGGGCGGCTGGCTGATAACTAGAGTAAAAGTCATTTCACTTTGCTATTTCTGCTTCCTTGTTGTTAAATAAGAATAATTTCACCTGTCCAAACTTTCAAACGACTCAGACAGTCAGAAGGATCCAGGAATGGAGTTTTAGAGTGCTTGGTAGCACGCTGCTCGAACAGCTACTGTCTCAACGACTGCCATTCTGGAGCACCGGCAGTCTTGTCCAACAGATTATTTCTGACCTGTCGTTTTTCCTTTTAAACAAAGAAATGGTGATCTAATGTTTTCTTAAACTACTTAATATATTTAAGAAGTAAATCCGGGGCCGGAGCGATAATACAGTGGATAAGGTGTTTGCCTCTCACGCAGTCAACCTGGGTTCGATTCCCAGATCCCATATGGTTCCCTGAGTACTGGCAGGAGTAGTTCCCGAGTGCAGAGCCAGGAGTAACCCCTGAGCACCGTTGGGTGTGACCCAAAAAGCAAAAATAAGTAAACAAAATTTTTTTAAAAAGAAAGATAAGCAAATGGAAAGATATTCATAGATATGAGAAGAGAAGAAGTGGAGAAAAAGAGAATGAAAGGCATGACAGAAAAAGAGAGTAATACATTCCTATTACTTTACAATACCTTCTTGAGATCTGCCAAATTTTTGATTTGGCTTCAGATTAAACCTATTTACAGTTTTTTGAGGTTTTGTACCATTAAAGGTATTTTATTTTTGTTTGTTTTTGGGCACACCCGGTGGTGCTCAGGGTTTACTTCTAGCTCTGTGCTCAGGGATCATTCCTGGCAGACTCGGGGGACCATGTGGAGTGCTGGAAATGGAACCAGATATGCCAGGCGAGCAGCTTACCTGTTGTACTACCGCTCTGGCCCCTAATTATTTCATTTTTTTAATACTAAATATCAAAAAGTTATAACCATTGGCGTAGCAAACCAACAAAAGATTTCTTTTAATATGGCTCACTAGAAAACCTTTTTAGATAATTGTTTATCAAAAACTTCTCCAATTTTCTGGTAGGACGAGACTAATCAACCACAAGCTACGATGCAGTCTGCTCCAAGACAGACATGTCACTGCTTTATGTAGGGTGGCCGGTACCCAACAGAGCGTGCTGGCCACTAGGTAAGATCATCCTATCAATCACTCTAAATTATATTCTGTAGCTTATTTCTCCAAATTATAAAAATCTATGTAGACTAAATTAAGTAAAACCATAATTACTGTTTACAATTTCAAAGTTCAAATGAAGTCTAAATTAAGAAAAAAGGCCAGTTTCCTTCTACCCTTTACTCTTCAACATTTCATTCAGATTGTCAACTTACTTCATTCAATGGTTCCTTGTTCCAGTTAAATAAAAGTAAATTTATGTTATATATGAGCACCATTTACTCAAGTTCTGCTATGAATTTTCTAAATGAGTTATCATTTATCTTCACAGTAAGGTAGATTATGCAAGGTTAAATCTAGGTATTGTCACCAATTATTAATCCAGATTAAGTCTATAGAAAGGAAAGCCTTTCTCTCTGTTCATGCATTCATTCGTTAAGTTCAAATTAACAAAACAGACATTACCGATCACAGTATAAAATTCAAAATAAAAAATCATTATTTAATATTTCAGGTCTCCGTAACTACCCAACAATTAAATAGATGTCTATTAAAATATATATGTATATGTATGTGTATATATATTAGGCTGTGATTTATGAAGTTATTCATGATGAAGTTTTAGGCATACAATGTTCCAACATCAATCTTTTCACCAATGTTCGCTTCCCTCCACCAATATCCACCAGTATCTTTTTAGATACTCAGAGCTACCATTTACTGAGCCCCAAGAATTTTCCAGATATAATGCCAGACAGTATTTATACTGTATAACCTTTCAAGAGTAGAAGTTACTCATTTGAGTTTTGGAGCTGGGGCCTCTGACTCTACTCTAAGCAAGTAGAGAACTGCCTAAATCAGACCCTGGAGTGGAATCCAGAGCTGGGCGGAGGGAAACCCGTGGCCTCCCATCGGGCCAATGCACTGGGTGGAGCAGGAAGGGCTTTGATCTGGTGGAGGAAGAACAGGAAGCAGAAATTGGTGAAGGTAGACGGCAACAATGAAATGGGGTGAAAAAGCAGAAGAGGAAAAGTAGGCGGGAAACATGAGGAAGTCACCAAAGAATAAACTACAGCTATGGCAATGCTGGGAATTTAAATACCATCAGATTTCGTACTCTGCTAACAGTACAAAGCTACCGTCTCTGAAGGGGGGCGAGCAAGACAAACTGAAAGGGCATACTGTGTGGACTGACACATTTCAAAGCAGGTAAAACAGGAATAATATTTTTATGGTATAAAAAACCCCAACCATCAGAGACCAAATAAAGTAAATCCTAAGAAAGGCGTCTACACAGTTAGCATGTGACCACTGGGAACTAAAGTCAATTCCTGAACCTCATTTAAATACAGGTTAAAAAAACTATTTAAACAAGCAATTGAGTGAAGTGGATTTGGGGTTTTGCTTTAATTTTGTTTTGTAATATTTTTTTAAAAAATAAGACAGTAAACTTAAAAAGAAGATCTAAAGCAACCTTGAAGTTGATTCTGTAGTTTCTTTTTTTCAGGATCATCAGATTCTCCTTCTCCATCACTGTCATTCCTAATAAAAAGAATTTAATATATTCAAATGACCTCTCATTGCTATCAAAATAAGACAAAAGTGAAGAAAAGATTAATCCAAAATACTTGTGATTTAAGTGAAAAAGCAAGACACATTAAAAATTATATTCCTGACATTTAAGAACAAGTTAAACAGCAGGCATTATTATCCATTAATTTGGAATCATGAACAGGAAAAAAAAGAAGCCAGGAACTCCTCCAAATTCCCAAGACATTACCTACGTATGTATTAATTCGTAAGTACATGACCCCCACAGCTCATCTTATGTAAGATGTAAGATGAACTGCAGATTTGTAAACAACAATAAAACCCATCAGGACCAGGCTTGTTCCAGTTTCAAATAAGAAGTCACTACGGGGGGGGGGGGGGAAATGCAGAATAATCATGACTTGAGGTACAAGGCCTGGATCCTCAGCCCGGGGCTCCGAGGAGAGATGGGCTTTCTCATGAAAAGACTTTCTGGCCCTCAGGAACAAATGAATCAAGCCAGATGTTTCATACCTGGGAATTTTGTTGGAAGAAATAACTCACGAGTTCAAGGACTTGTCTGAAAGGATAATCATACCCATACTTTTTGCATCAAGAGAAAAATCAGAAATCATGTATGTTCATTTATAGGAATTAGTATATGATGCATTCACTGCAAACTTTAAAAATGATGTAGAAATAGTTTATTGGAAATAAATGATAAAACGCTGAATGGAAAATGTCAAAGTAAAATATATGGCATTATATAATTTTAAAAATATGAGACACTCCTCTTTTTTTGTTTTTGCTTTTGAGCCACTCCTGGCAGTGTTCAGGGTACCATACGGGATGCTGGGGATCAAACCCAGGCGCGCGGCAAGAGCCCTACCCACTGTGCCACTGCTCTGGCCACAAGACACTCCTGTTTCCAAACAAGCTTGACGGCTTTATTCTAAACCGCGGACCTTGGCTATCCTAAGCCGGAGGGCTCGCTAAGAGGCATTTTTATACTCAAAAGTATTCTGGATGAAGGTGTCGCGTGAGGCAGTGTGTGAGCACATTCAGTTCCCACTACTCCAACTGTGCTTTCTTGTCGTGGAGGCTGGACTTACCCCCTGCTCCCGGCTCCCTGCAGCGAGGGCTGCTCTCAGTCTCCCCAAGAAGAGGGAGGCGAGCGGAGGTGGGCTGTGCCTGTGTCAGCAGCGCAGAGGCCCTGCTGTCGGCTCCCTGGCAGGGCGGATCTTTAGCTGAACCCCCCTCGTCAGGCTGGGCATTGCTCCCAGTGACACAGAATGCCTGCCTGGCTCCCCCCCCAATTCTGTAAGCTACCCTCTAATAAGCTCATTTGTGCTTAAATGAGCCAAACTGAGCCCTGCTGCTCCGCACAGGAGAACCGTGCACCCCTACTAGCAGGAAGCGTCTCAGAGAGAGCCAGAGGGGCCTCGAGACTCGGCGAGTTCAGCTCTCAGGAGCGGAGAACGCGACTGCTGGCACGGCTGTCTGAGGCCTTGGCACTTGTGCAAAGGATTCTCCCAGCGAGGTCTGGGTTAACTGTGGAGTGCTGGAGGAGACTCCCAAGCCCAGGGCCACTCCCTATGACTCTGGGCCCCTAGGCCCAGCACTCAAGGGGGGCCCCACTGGGGAGTCAGTGCTGCTCAGGCCCTCTGGTGCCAGGGATTACCCAGGCCATCAGGTGGTGGCCTTAAGTCACTTCCAGCAGCCCCCCCCTAGTTCGGAATTCCAGCCTGGCAACAAAAGCCTCGGCGGCCTTTCTTCTCCTCTAAGACCCCTGGCAAAGTCCCACCTGCTGAAACTACACAGCCCAAGGCTCAGCGGGGATGTGGGTTTTGTTCAATCGAGATGACAAAACCTGGAGCTTGTCCCTTTCTTCAAATTCTCTCACAGCGTGACGCAGACGGCCACCTCTGGCTCACATCCCCACGACCCCCAGGCACTGCTGGGGAGCACAAGAGCTGAGCGACGAGGGCGGAGTGTCCCTCTCGGCTAACCAGAACCTCGCCACCCGCCAACCTTCCCACCGGGACCAACGCTGTCAGCTAGGGTTGTGTGTTACCAGTGGGGGTGCGGTGGGCTCCCCAGCGGTACTCAAGGATGCCCAGGGCCACTCCTTGTGATCCTCAGGCAACCATCTACAGAGCAGAACCCCAGGGACAGCCGGGACATGCTGGGGGCCTCAGGACATCTGACACGGTGTGGCGCCCGAGATCAAACCTGGGTCAGGCCCACGCAAGGCACGCGCTGACTACCCTATCGTCTCCCAGTCCCCTAGAACCTCATTTCCGTAAGTCTCTGTCTCTGGAACCACTTCTGGCACCAACAAAATGGTCAGAGGGTGTGGGAGGAAGCGTCCCAGCACTCAGCAGAGAATACTCTCCAACCCGTTAGGCTGACTGTGTCGGCATCTGTAACTAACGTCTTCAATACTCTATAACGGCCAAAGGGTACAGACCCCAGAATCATTCCCACCAGTGTTCTCCTGTACCCCCACTACATGAGGATTTAAATGTCCTGAGCCTGATAAATTAGGGGTTCACAAACATTTCTGCTAAGGACTAATTAGCAATAATTTTAATGTTATATGGGCCACAGTGTTAGTCACACAAACTTGACTTTGTTGGTATGACACAAATGCCCCTAGACAACAGACAAATGAAAGGCTGCAATTACTTTCCAACAAAACTTTATCAATAAAAACAGGCAGCAGTGAAGATATGGCGCATGACTCAATGTCAGTAGCTGAACGAAAGATATTTAATAAGGTTAAATATTTGTTAAAATACTTACCCCTTCTCCTCAGCTGGGCTCGGCTGTCCCTCTTTCACTGGCTTCTGCGGCTTCTTCTCTTTCTTTTTCAGGTACTCCTTTAATTTTTCCGCTCTGTCAAGATATTCTGTGCATTTGACCCTGATACTTTGTTTGGCTTTATCTCCCTGTGTTTCATCTGTGGAAGGGAAATGAGAATTTCTCACATTAGTGTTTTATACAGAACAGTTACAACTCTTAGACATACTTTTTAACAAGAACTATGGGTTTGGGGGGAGGACTGTCTCTACTACCAGTCGTAATAAACGATTATCAATTCTTGTAGTACTACTTCTGCAATGCTGGAGGTCAACAGTGGTACGATTAAGAATAAGATTTTTCAGAACAAAACAGGATATTTTATATTAATGCTGAATCATGAGAAATTATTTCATACTTTGTGTTTCTTCGTCTTCTCTTAAATTCTGGGCACATAGCTGAAAGCTGCTTTCTCAGACAAAAGCAATTAGACAATGGGAAGTAAAGCAATGTTACTCATTTCTGTCAATGTCTACAAAAGCTTTATTTTGAAGTATAGAACATGACAGAAATCCCACATACTATGTGTACAACTGTCACTGTCACTGTCATCCCGTTGCTCATCGATTTGTTCCAGCGGACACCAGTAACGTCTCTCATTGTGAGACTTATTGTTACTGTCTTTGGCAAATCCAATATGCTACAGGTAGCTTGCCAGGCTCTGCCATACAGGCTAGATACTCTGGTAGCTTGCTGGGCTCTCCGAGAGGGGCGGAGGAATTGAACACGGGTCGGCCACGTGAAAGGCGAATGACCTACCACTGTGCTATCGCTCTAGCCCATGTGTACAACTAATCTAGTAATTTGGCTATATACAAGCTGCTGTAAAGACTATTTTGTAAGGCGGATTTCACCAACATACATGGACTTTGGGGCAGATATGTTGGTGAAATTTGCCTTAGAAAATAGTTCTCACAGGGGACTTTACGCAGTATTTCCACAGAATTTTTTTTCAAAAGTTCAAGGTATTGGGGTCAGTATGTACAAGGAGGGGGAAGAAAGGGGGAGGCCAGAGCAATAGTACAGTGGGTAGGGTGCTTGCCTTGCACACGGCCAACCTGGGTTCAATCCCTGGCATCCCATATGGTTCCCTGAGCTCTGCCAGGAGTGATCCCTGAGAGCAGAGAAGTAACTCCTGAGTATCACAGGATACGGCCCCAAACAAACAAAAACACAAAAAAAAAGAAAAAAAGGGAGTAGGATCAGATTATATAAGTTGGTATATCATCAGCAAAACTTAAATGACTAGAGGACATTTTACTCTTGAAGCATACAGCTGGATTACAGTTCTAGGCATTTTAAGAAGTAACATTGGTTTGTCCTTTCTCCCCGTTGCACGGAGCTTAGATTTATTGAGTTACACCAGTGCTCCCGAGGCACACCCAAGTCCATCAGAGCACTCCCAATCCTGTGTTTATCTTTAACCTCTCCCTTTGTCTTCTTCTCCTATATGTTAATCACAAATATCCCCAACTCAGACCCTGTAACCTGTAAATGAAATCTTCTTATGACTGGATTTTTGTATATGTGAGTTACTGCTTTTCTCTTTATGTCCTTTGCATAGTGTATTCTAGAGCAATGCCTTTTTTGTATAGACACAGGAAGATGTTAATGCTATGCTTTTGTAACATGGGAGTTAAGTGACTCCAAATAATATTTATTCTTGGGCATCCATCATATTTACTTAATTTATACCTCAGTTGCCCTTAGTTCCTACCACCCTAAAACGGGGGTCTCTCCGAGGGACTTGGATGGACCCAGGACAAGCCATAGCTATCCTGGCATCAAAAAGGGACAGGTTAGGTGCCATAAGAAGTGTAATAAGCACAGTCATGGAACAAACTGACATGACCCAAAAAGAAGTAACTGAACAAGGACCCTGCTGGAGTTAGGGAAAACTAACCTAGCCTGAGGACTGTGGTCTGGGATATATACTAAGATGTCCCCAAGAAGAGCCACCACTTAAGCTTAACAAATCTCTTCCTATGTTCATACAAAATGACTAGAAATATTATTAGAAGTAAATTGAAAATGACTGTGTAAACAGATTCCTAGCAAAGGAAAGGAGAAAGCAGTATGCACTTAGAGAGAATGGCGCCCTTGGGTGGGTCTCCTAGTAGGAATCCAGAGTGCTAGAGCCCTACGTGGGATTCTGTCCTTGAGGGCACCTCCTAGAAGGACTTCCCCTGAAGGAAGGGCACCTGCTCACTGTTCAGGATAATGTTCAGTCACACCAACACTTCATGATTTCTCTTGAATAAACGGCCCCTGATTACCAACCAACCGTGGCTCCAGTCCCTTCGTCCCTCATCGGCTGGCCGGGGTGGGGGTGCAAGAGGCGATGGGATCGTCCCTGAACACACCAGGGGAACCCCAGGTCACCGCGGGACCGTGACCCTTTGAATAATGACTGTACAAATGGGTAACCGACAGCTGCACACAAGTGTCAGCTGAGCACCTAAAATGGAACTAGTGTGTCCTGGAGAGCTGATGGGTTTCCCCGCCCACCCGATGACTGAGAGCATCCTGGCACTGCATTTCAAGTTCCATCAGTAAAGCGCCATTCTTCCTTTCAGTGACTGAGTAACAGCCAGGGCAGGGGCTTACACTTGACCACGTGGAGGAAATACTGCACGGCGTGTTGGTAGAGCTGCAGGGCCTCCTCGTAGTTCCCAGCCTTGTCCTCCTGGGCCGCCTTGCTGGCGAGATCAATCGCTTTCTAGTGGAAGAAGGGAAAACCGCACCATCAAAAGCAAAGCAGAAGCACAAGTTGATTTCTTTAACTGTTCGCTGAGCTGTGCTGATGGAGCTCAGGGACCACCCTGGCTCTGCACTCTGAGATCAGTGCCGGAGGGCTTGCGAGCGGTGCTGGGGATCAAGCCCGGTTTGGCAACACGTTAGGCAATCACCCTACCCGCTGCACGTTCCTCCAGCCCCCAGCACAAGCACAAATTCCAAACAATTATCCCTGAAAACAATTCCTCTTCTTTGGTTTCTGGACTCCCCCTGGCAATGCTCAGGGCTTCCTCCTGGCCCGCGCTCAGGGATCATTCCCGGCGGGCTCAGGGAGGACCGGATGGAGTGCCCGGGATCAATTTTGTGTGGGAAAATGCCTGACCCATGCGTGGACCCTCGCTCCATCCTCCAATCCCAATTTTTTTTTTTATGTATTTATTTTTTAGTTTTGGGTCACACCCAGATGCTTGGGGGATCGAGTGCCACACAGGGCTCCAGGGCTCCAAAGCTAGGTTGGCCGCATGCAAACCAGGAGCCCGACCGCTGTGCTCTCTCCCGCCCCCAGTCCAAATGTTCATCTTACAACAAAACAGTATTTTTGCTAAATCACCACTGTACTTCCCAATTCATAACTGTAGATGTCACAAAATATAACTATTTGTAAATAGCAAATTATACTTATTATATAAACAAACACTACCTGAAAATTAGAATATCTAGTACCAGAGTCTCACATAATTTCTGCTGAACAAAAGCCATACTTAGAATAACTGAATGATTTTAAAATTTAGATCGAAAGCGCTTAGGGTGAGTCTCCATCATCACCATGTTGCTGTATCTAAAGCAAGTAACAGGAGGATGCAAATGAGGTGTCGCCTTCAGAAGCAAAGGGAGAATGAAGTAGCAAGAGTCAAGTGCCCAAATCTTTTACCCACTAATTAACTGAAAGGTTTAACCAAGACAGTAAAAGACAGAGAACTTTTTAAAAAGTAAAACGAAAGGGCCAGGTTTGATCCCCAGGACCACAGATGGCCCCTCGAGTTCTGCCAGGAGCGATCCCTAAGCACAGTCAGGAGTAAGTTCCAAAACCAAAAAAAAAAAAACTAAACTAAAAAAGACACACTTTAAATAGTGAAAGACTGCACAAAACAGAATGTCAGAGAATCACTGAAACAATATAAACAAACATCTGCACATAGAAAGTTTTTATATAAGAAGTTTTAAGTATAAAGGTGGGGTGAATTCAACTATTTGCAACACACCATCCTAAAAAAAAAAAAAGAGCACAGAAAAAAAATGAGAAAGAAATGTAATAGGACTTATGTTTGATTAGGCAGTTTTTCATTTTCTATGTTGGCGTCTTCTAAAAATGTCCATGATAAATATGAACAAACACAACATTTAAAACAACCATCCCCCAAGCAAATCCATATGCATTTGAATCAACTGATTTTTGACAGAAATGCCAAAGCACCAGTGCAAGGTGGAAGGTCATTCTTGGTACCCGGTTCTGAAGCCACTGGCCACCCCTGAGGGGTGAGAGGAGGAGGGTAAAGGGAAGCAGGCCAGGAGAAAGGACAGGGAGGGGAGGGGAGACAGAAACACTAACCTAAACCCTACAAAGATGAACTCAAAACAGGTAAGGACTATGCAGTCCTCAAAGCCTGAGCATCTAGAATTGGGCATGACGAGTTCCTATTCCGTTTCATTTTGTTTGTGTTGGTAGGGCCACATCTGTGTGTGTTTGGGCGTGGCTCCCCAGGGTGGGATTAAGGTGGGCACACGGGGCCAGGGGTGCTGAGACCACGTGGGGCTGAGGCTGAGGCTCCTGCAAGCAAAGCCCATGCCCCAATCCCACAAGCCATCCCTCCGGCACAAAAAGTTGGATTCCTGGTCTTGCCACGGAAGGGACAATATAGGCAGATGTAAGGCTGCACATCACACATCCAGAAAAGGCTAGTCTCTGGGCCCCATAGGGAATTCCCCAACTCAACGGTTACAGAATCCACACAGAGAAAGGGCTAAGACAGGCAGGCCCCCACCAGGAGGCTGTACACGCACTGCACACAAAAAGCTGTCCCACACCGCTCCCAACAGGAAATGCAAGTGAAAGCCACAATGCTCTCACCACACCCTGTCTCTCATCTTGGTCTCCAAGACGGTCTACAAAACCAGGCACTCGGGCTGAGGGATGCCCTGTGCTGAGCTGCCCGACAGGCCTGCCAGTTGCTCTCTCCCACAGCTCAGGCCCAGGTTCCTTTGCTAATTTTTCCTTTCATCTGTGATGAAAAATTATTGACTCCTTCAGGATTTGGGCTGTAGCTTTTTGTTCAGGGGCCACACCCGGCAATGCTCAGGGCTTACTCCTGGCTCTGCACTCAGGAAGTGATTCTGGCAGGGCTCGGGGGACCATATGGGACACTGGATTGAACCCAGTAGGGCAAGTGCAAGGAAGTGCCTTACCTGCTGTATTATTTCTCGGCCCCTCACTTCCTTTTTAAGTAATTGATGTGACACTAGTTTACAACTGTGTGTGTCTCAGAGGTACAGGTTCACACCTCACCAAATGCTACCGACCACATCACATCCTCCACCAAGATAAAATAATCCTCTATGGTCCACAGAACCAGTCCACCGCCTTTGAGCCCTGCCTCGAATGCTCTTCTGCAGAATCCAGGGGTTTGGGATCGGGTCTATCTGTTCCTTAGTTTTGTTGCATGACAGAAACCATGCAGTACTTTTTTTTTTTTTTGAGTTGATTTATCTTTGTTGATTCCCTCATTCTGTGATGTTTTCCATGACGTAAGCTGATTTTGTTTAGGCAGATGATTCCCGAATGGATTCAATTTACATCACTCTTCTGCTTCAAGTTCTTCCAGACATTTGTGCCTGCATCTGGGTTTTGTTGTTCTGCCGATTCTCTCCTGCTAGCACACAAGCCCCCCAAGTACAGGAGTTCATCTGATGCTTCGCTTCTCCCTGGCCCAGAGCTTAGCCGTACAGACGACCCGAAAGAGTGACGTAAGACCATTACTCGGGGTCAGATCCCAGTCACACGAGTGGGGGGAAAGCTGGGAACATCCGGGACTGTTCTTTTCCGATAGAAGATGGGGACTGGGTAAATCTACCCGCTTCCTTTCTGGCTGGACCCGTCTTCAGCAGGAAATACACATACATAAGCTCCTCCCGAGGCTCACATCTACATAACGAAACGGAAACACGCCGGCACCCCCGAGTTTCCGAGACCCCCTCACGCCCTCACTTGCTCGGCCACGCTCTGGAGAGAAGCCCAAGCTCCCAGCTGCTCTCCTCGAACCATGGCAGCTCTGCTGTGTGACTGCACTGCAGTCCCGCAGTTTCAGCCCAGGGACACAGGGACAGTGAAGTGGGTCTCCTCTGCTCTGACGCCACTGCCCTCTCCTGGGTGCGGAATTCTTCTGCAGGGCCCCTTTCTCACGCTTTAGCGCCGAGAGTCCAGAGGGCTCCACTGAGGCCCTGAAGACCCCTCACTTCCCCAAGCCCCCAGGATGCCGGACTCCGCTCACAGCCCGAGTGCGTGCGTCTGGTCTGCACTCCCTCTCCGGGCTCCAGCAGTGACTTCTGCTTGGCTGTCCCCACGGACTGTCAAACCCAAACCACCCTGGTCCCAAACACACTCCCCCCCCCCCACCCCGGGAGAGCCACACTCCGCAGCCCACCCTCCGCCTCCTCCCTTTCTTTCTAAACGCAAAACTAAGCATGACCACTTGCTCTTCCTCTTATATTTGTTCCCGGTCTGTCCTTCTCTCTATTCCAGTAGTTACTACCTATTCTGGCCCACACCCTTGCCCATCCCACAAAATTCTGCCCAACGAGCCCGCCTGTTTTCATAGCCAGGAGTAGCTACTGCCACTACTCTCAGGAACCTTGCTACGGGGCCAATGATACGGGGCTAAACAGGCCCTCCATTAGGCCCCCGCCCCCATATAGAGCGGGATGGGGACCCATCATCTGTGTGTGCTACACACAGCTACTCCTGGCATGGCTCCACCCAGTTTCCTCCCACCTGGCACTGAGTGCTAGCCACAGCAAACCATGTGGGCACCTGCATGACTGAGATCCCATGCCTCTGTCAACAGTCTGCTTCCATCTGAAAGGCCTTGTCCCTCCAAAACTTGAGTCTCAGGGATGGAGCCACAGTGCAGCGGGTAAGGCATTGGTCTTGTATGTGGCCCTGCACACCCAGCACCCCATAGGGTCCCCCAAGTCTACCAGGAGTGATCCCTTAGCGAAGAGCCAGGAGTAACCCCTAAGTAGCCCCCATCTAAAAAACAAACACCAAACAACTCAAGCGCCTCCCGGACTCAGGGCGCAGAGCAACCCCGACCCTCGGGCCTGGCCTGGCCTGTGTTTCAAAGAACTGGTCACCTGCCTCTTGTACTGCTGAAGGGTCCAGGCACCCGCATCACAGCAGGTAAGGAGCCCCTGGACGTCAGGGATGATGTGTTCACTTATGATTCCCCAAGACTGAGCGAAATGCACGCCAGAGCAAAGGACACTCATTTCATACTTAGGACTTTCAATGCACTGCTTTCAAGGCGCTGCATTAGTTGCACCTTCTCCCAATTCTTGCCAAGATTTCTTACACATCTAGATCGCAGAATATTTTACTCCCCCGCCCCCCAACCTGGAATACATGTTTCTATTGTCTGAGAAAACAACATTTTGTAGTGAAAACTGCACAGATTTGTTAACAGTCCCAATTTTTTAAATATCGCTAATCCTAATTAACTATATTAATCTGGGACAAATCACAATGTCGTTATGCTTCAGTTTCTTATGGGAAACAAAACTGAATTTACCTTGAAAAATTGTTTTGAGGATAAAAGCGACATCATCCCAATCATCAGGCAGACAGTGTCAGTACCTCTCATTTTATCTAACCTCACAGCACCTCCTTGGGGGAATCTTTCTCATTTTCCTTAAAGAGATACATCCTTCCTGTGTGCTCTAACTTCCACACCGAAGTCTCATTCTATTAGCAACTACTGCATTATTTTATAATTTTGACTTATCTGATTTCCTCCCCCTAGAGCATAAACATATATCTAGCCACATTTGTTTTGTTCCGTGAAGTTATTCATTATCTGAATACTCTTCAAATCTTTTTATTCCTTGTCTGTCTGTCTGTCTGTCTCTCTCTCTCTCTCTCACACACACACACACACACACACACACACACACACACACACACACACACACACGAGCACCTAGGCACACCTCTCCTAAGCCGTAGGTTTAAAGTACAGCTTGTAAGGTACGTTGTTGGATAACACTTTGCTGCTCTGCAGGGAGCTTAAGGTTTATTGGGCCACTCCTACAACAGTGCGACTGAGGCCCAACTAATAATCCTATATTGCTTTTCTCTTTCCTTTATGTCATTTGCATGGTTTATTTAGCAATGTCCTTTTTGTATAGAGATAGAAAGACAATTGACGCTATGCTATGTAACATGGGAGTTAATTGGCTCCAAAATAGTATTTACTCTGGGCATCTGTTTTTACTTGACTTCAGCCTCAGTTGCCCTTAGTTCCTAGCACTCCAAGAGCAGGGTCCCGACGAGGGACTGGATGGACCCAGGGCTAGCTGTGAGCACTGAAATGGGCCAGGCCAAGCGCCATAATACTTAACATACTTAATATTAAGTTAAGAGCACAATCATGGACAAACTCTGTCGTGACCCAAAAGAGGGAACTGAATAAGGACCCTGCTGGGGTTAGGAAGACTGATTTGGCCTGAGGACTGTGGTCTGGGATATACAGTGAGATGTCCTCAGGAAGGCCAACCCGGGGTTCGATTCATCTGTCCCTCTCGGAGAGCCCGGCAAGCTACTGAGAGTATCTTGCCTGCATGGCAGAGCCTGGCAAGATACCTGTGGCATATTCGATATGCCAAAAACAGGAACAAGTCTCACAATGGAGACGTTACTGGTGCCCGCTCAAGCAAATTGATGAGCAACGGGATGACAGTGATACAGTGACAGTCCTCAGGAAGAACCAAAGTTTAAGACTGGTATCTCTTGCTGTGCTCATACAAAATGACATTGCTAGAAATATCAAAAGTCAATTTACTACAACTATTTAAGTGGATTACTAGTTGAGGAAAGAAGAAAGCAACACACCCTGGATGGAACCCTGCCCTTGAGCGGATCTCCTAGTAATCTGGAGAAATCTCCTTAGATGAGATTTTGCCCTTGAGCTGATCTCCTGGAAAAGTGGCCTTACCTCTCTGCTGATTTGCTAATGTTCAACCCCATCTTTGTATCCCCACCCTACATGGTTCCTATATACACTAGGCTGTAAGGGGCTGGGGTGGTCCAATGGTCAGAAGGAGAAGACAGAGGACAGAAGACAGAGGACTTAAGAGAAGAGCACAACGCCAAGGAGGAAGTCAGATAGGTAGGTCCTCCACAGAAGGTTACGAAATTGTCAAAGCCAGGTCAGATGGCAGAAGCTCGGTGAGAGGGTCAGATGGACACAACGGGAGAAGAGAAAGACTGAAGAACTATGGCGATAGAGTGTACAGACAAAGAAGAGACCAGAGACTGAAGAAGACGACAACAGTAGCAGACTAGACGGGGAGGAGGGAGACATTACAAGGCTACGAAGTCAGGCAGATGGCCCCAGTCAGGAGCCGATTAGAAGGTCAGCACGGACACAAGACAGAGACGGCAGAGAGCACAGCGGCACACATAGAAGCATAAAGGGAGCAGCTAGAAAGAGAGCACAGCAACAAAGAGAAGACAACAAGAAGACGGAGAGGAAAACGGACTCTGGAGACTCTGAGGCCTGCCAGGAGACTAGGATGATGGAACTCTGGTGACCGAGTCTATGGCCATAACGACAACCACAACTGTGCTGTAAAAGGAGAGACAGAACGACGCCAGGAGTCTGGCCGTGGCCCATCCTCCACCCTTCGTCCCCGAACAGCCCCGGGCGGCCTGTCTGCGCCGGCCTGCAGGAGGGCCTGCCTTCGCAACGGCCCACCGTTTCTCACTTCTTATGTATAGCGCATGTTGAGTTGGGTGAGACATGAAAAAACTCAACAGTGTGCTACATGCATCGGACCTGGGTTCAACCCACAGCACCACATATGGTTCCCCAAGCACCACCAGGAGTGATCCCTGAGCACAGAGCCAGGAGTAAGTCCTGAGCACAACCAGGTGTGGCCCCAAAACCAAAACGACAAATACGATTTGCATGAGAAAATGCACTTTGCACCAACAATCCTGGTTAACTTTACCCATACTCTAGGCATTCCTCAAGCTTGGGTGAGAGCCCTAACAGGGCATGATCCCCAAGCCTCTGAAGAAAATAGCCAACAACCAAATCCAAAACATGATGGGGTCCTGACCATAGAATGAAACTGCAAATCTTGCAAAAGAAAAAAGCATACCAGATGAAAAGCAAGATATTGGAAAATAACCAAATTACACATGATCTTGACAAAAGGAAGGTAGTGAGATTTTAAAAAGTCAACTGGGGGGGCTGGAGTGATAGCACAGCGGGTAGGGCGTTTGCCTTGCACGCGGCCGACCCGGGTTCAATTCCCAGCATCCCATATGGTCCCCTGAGCACCGCCAGGGGTAATTCCTGAGTGCAGAGCCAGGAGTGACCCTTGTGCATCGCCAGGTGTGACCCAAAAAGCAAAAAAAAAAAAAAAAAAAAAAAAGTCAACTGGGAAATAAAGATGTGCCTTCCCAAAGAAGTCATGTCTTGACACTCAAAGAAATACTTTCATCAAACAACCAATAACTTTTCCCAAGTCCATTGACAGAAAGACCTTTTCTGAGTGGGGCTAACAAACTAGATGGAAGGTCACTGCACTTAACTTTTTTGGGGGGCGAAGGTGCACATGGGTAATGCCCAGGGTCCACCCCTGGCTCTGTGCTCAGGGATCACTCCGGTGGGAGTTCGAACACATGGGATGCTGGAGCCTAAAGCCCAGACAGCCGAGTGCCAGGCGAGAGCCCCTGCGTCTTAGTTTCATGTATTCTGTTGGGAAGGATCACTGTCACTGTCATCCCGTTGCTCATTGATTTGTTCGAGCGGGCACCAGTAATGTCTCTCATTGAGAGACTTATTGTTACTGTTTTTGGCATATCAAAATACGCACGGGTAGCTTGCCAGGCTCTGCCGTGTGGGCCTGATACTCTCGGTAGCTTGCCAGGCTCTCCGAGAGGGGCAGAGGAATCAAACTCGGGTCAGCCACGTGAAAGGCCAACGCCCAACCGCTGTGCTATCGCTCCAGCCCATTGGGAAGGATACACAAATCAAGAGGCACATTCATTTTTATTCTTTAAGTCAATGCAGCAATTACAATAAAGTGGGAGAGAAAATACCAATTATCCTTCTAGGCTGAATTTCCAGATGCAGGCTCCAAGCCAGCCTTCTCGCTGTCCCTAATCACTATTACTCTGACCAACTTCTCCCTAAATGGGTCCCGCTTACCACCGAAGCCTGCAGCAGGGCCTCAGTAAACGCGCATCCGGCCAACGGCCACGGCAAGACCAAGACAAGGGGCACTCCCCTAGGCCCGGCAGAGGGACCCGGCACTGGGGGTGCGAGGGGATATGCACCCTAGGCGACTCACAACACTCCAACTAGAAGAATATCCGATCATTTCACACTTCCCTGGTGCCCTAACCACCAGGCGGCCTGTCTGGCTGAGGCTGCCACAGAAGCCCCAGGGGCTGGGAGACACTGGTTCCTGAAAAGGCTGAGCTTCTTGGTCACGATCCCCGCAAGTCTAACGACTAAGACTCAAGTCACAAGGTCCGAGGGGGAGGGGGTGGCCCACCAAGGCACCTGATACCCTCCCTCCCCCAGTAGCCAGGCTCGTGGGGAGGAGGAAGGCGGAGGCAGGACTCTGGGGTCCTATGTGTCTCTTGTGTGTGTGTCCCAGGAGAGCATGAAGACTCGGGGGCTAGGGAGCTCTGGGGTTGTGTGTCGGGTATGTGTATTGGGTATATGTGAATGTGTAACGGGTATGTGTGTGTGTCCGGGTCCCAGCAAAGTGCGTGCAGACCCGGGTGCTCAGAGAGCTCTGCGGTCGGGTGTGGTGTGTGTGTGTGTGTGTGTGTGTGTGTGCGTGTGAAGAATGTATGTATGTTGGGTGTGTCATTTGTGTGCACCTAGGGTGTGTGTGTGTGTGTGTGTGTGTGTGTGTGTGAAGTATGTATGTTGGGTGTGTCATTTGTGTGCACCTGGGGGTGTGTGTGCGGGGGGGGGTCAGGTGTGTGTTTCTTTTGTGTGTGTATACCTGGGGTGTGTGTGTTGGGTGTGTGTATAAGGGGTGGGTGTGTGCCGTTTGTGTGTGTGTACCTGGGGTGTGTATCAGGTGTGTTGTGTCGTTTGTGTGTGTGTACCTGCAGTGTGCGTGCCGGGTATCTGTGTGTACTGGGGGTGTGGTTTGTGTCTGTGTACCTGGGGTGTGTGTGTACGGGGGGGGGGTGTAGTCTGTGTGTGTGTAACGGGAGTGGTGTGCATCGGGGTCTGCGTGTGTGTCATTTGTGTGTGTGTACCTGGGCTGTGTGTGTGTGTCGGAGGGGGTGTATGGGGGGGTGTTGTGTGTGTGTGTGTATGTGTGTGTACCCGGGGCGTGTGCGTCTGGTGTGTGTGTCCGTGCCCGTGTCCCAGAGCCGCGCGCGGACCCGGGGCCCGGGGATCCCGCCGTTCCCCTCGACCCTCGCCACTCTGGGCTCCGCCTCCCCCCCCAGCCCGCCGGCCTCCGAGCAGGTGGGACCCCCGGCCCCGAGCCAGCTCCGCTCCGCGCCCTCCTCCCCGCCCGCCGGCTAGTGGGGGGGCGGCTCCGGGCGCCCCCGGCCCGGCCTCGGCCCACCCGGAAGCGGCGGGCGCCGGCCCCGCCCCCGGCCGTCCGCGCGGCGCCGCCCACCCCGCCCGGCCCAGGGGCGCGGCCCCCACCCGCCCGGGGGGCGCCTACCTGCAGGTTGGACGACGTGGCGGCCATGGCGCGGGGAGCGCGGCGGGCGTCCGGGGAGAGGCGCGAAGGGAGCGGCGGCCAAGAGCGGCGGCGACGCCGGGGCGGCCCGGGGCTGCCCCCAACCGTGTGCGGGCTCGGCGGCGCTCGGACCCCGACGGCCACCTCCCTCCGGACGCAGCCCGTCCCCGAACTGCACCGCTCCGCGCGCCGACGCAGGCCCGACCCTCCCGCTAAACTTCCGCAATCGCGAGCCCCCCCCAACCCTCCCGGGGTTCTCGTCCCGCCTCAGGCCCAGGCACTTCCGCTTTCGTCATCAGCACGCGCGCGCTCCGGTCTCGGGCTCGCCCCAGCCCCGCGAGGCCGGAAGTGACGAGCCCGCAGCGGGGGCGGCGGAAGTCGCAGTGAACGCATGCGCACTGAGGCTCCGCCGAGGGCTGGGCTGAAGGGCTGGACTGTTTCTCCGCTTTAAATTGATGGCAGCCTTAATGTCGATGCTCTTTCCTTCTCTCTCTTCCGTAGTTGGACACGCAGAGGCATGATTTAATCGTTTAAACTTCGCGCTGCATCATTTCCAGTCTTCTGGCATCTCCTAAAATTTAAAAATAGCCCCGGATTAATATTGGCAGCACCCCACGTCTTGTACAGCAGCCCTGACATTCTTGAATTCTCTCACTGTTGCCCCTTTCTTACTAGAGTCTGATAGCCTCTCTCACCACCTATCTCAGCTCTTTTGATTTGCGGTTCAAGTACCATTAGAATAGAAAATGGGTTCAAATCCGAATCTCCAGACCCACCCTGCCTTCTGTCTAGCATGTACACCTAAACTCCAGGGAGCTCCAAAATATTCAGGTTTTCCCCCATAAGACATAACAAACATGTTGAAAACCAAGTCTTTTTTCTCTACCCTAAACTTCATTCTCTAGTCTCCTCAATGATATCACTAAATCAAAGCTCAAAGCCTTTCCCTATATCTCCTTAGAAAATATTGTATGCACTCCAGCTCTTAATATACAAAATAGACAAAATGTATTAAGCTTTTCGACTGTGCAGCTTAAATCACAGGAGCCTTATTAGGTAGACTAGATTTTGCCAGAAAATGCAACCAGACGCCTGTTTAACTCCTTTTTGTAAACAGTCACCAAACAGACTTGAAGATGGGTAATACATGATCTTTTACATTTAAGAATTAGATGAAACAGATATAAATCGGGGAAAATCTTTGAGTAGTTATTAGCACCTTGTGCGAGGCTAGGTTTGATGATGGATATAAGGCAGTCAAAAATCCATCTTCTCATCACTATGGATAAGTCATGTTGATATGCAGTGAAAAGAGTGAAGGAGTGCACTAAAAAAATTCATAGAGAATCTGGTGAGAAAACACCAGAAAAATCACAAATCGAATATTTTTCTACTTTTGTAAAATGTCTAACCAGTGCTGTTCAGAAGTGCAAATGTTATGAAAGACAAGACAGAGCTGTAAAGGACCACAGGAGATGAAGAAGACATGACAACTACATACTAACTGGGTTCTGGATTGAATACCCTAACAGACAGTGAAAAAATTAATAAAATCCAAATAGAGTTCACTGGTATTAGTATATCATTATTAATTTCTTCATTTTCACAAACATGTCATGGGTTATTTAAGATGATAGCAGTAAGGGAAGTTGGGCAAAAAGCATATAAAAATTTCCATATATCTTTGTAATTCTCTGTACATATTAAATACAAAGTATTTTTTCTTTGGAGGGAAGCTGTGCAATTCTTGTTCTTTAGGAGCCTACATTCCAGTGGAATAGAAATTTCCCTCAAATCTTTTCACATTATGGTCTTTTTAAAATTTTCTTAATTCTGTAAATTACATATAAAGTACCCCATATTTACAAATAGGAAACCTTAGAGACATAGAAGTTCCCTGGCCAATACAGCTCTTAAGTCACAGAGCTGGAGTTTGAACCCAGGTCTTCTGACTCCAATTCCCATATGAGAAAACAGTGACTTATGCTAGAATAGTGACAGCTTGTCCTACTGGGACATTGAAGAGAGAAAACTTAATCTGTAATGAGTGGTTAGGTGCTTAGGAAAGGGGAGCTGTAAATTTTTAATGAATTCTGCCAGATGCTAGCTCACCTCAGATAGAGGAAATATATAAATAAATCATGGATGAGTCAAATACCTGACAAGTGTGAGGGCTGGCTGGAATGTAAGGAGCTGTGGGGAAGGAATGGCAAGAGAAGGAACTAAAATGTATGCAGGAACACTACCAGACTCACCACGCCTGGAAGCATAAGGTATTTTAACTCTGTTTCATATGAAATTAGGTGTTCATGGAAAGATTTTCCCCTTCCCTATCTCTCCCTTCCATGCCTCCATTCCTTTCTTTGGTTTAGAATAAAATAGAGAACATGGTAAAGTTCATCCTGATTTGGTAAGGTACTGGCCGTGTGAAGCTGGATGTTTGTAGAAAGGACCAGGATGAAAGAGCAAGCAAGAATGTCAAGAAGGTGACTGTTGAAGCAAATTTTTATTTCATAAAGTCAGATGTACCAACAATACACTTCCCTTTATCCTCTCTCCCTGAGGTCATTAGTTCTCCTGCAGTCATGCATGCAGAGAACCCAATAGAGCAAAGCATATCCTCAATAATTGTAAGTTTCACCTGCATGGTGTTCTTCCTTTCTATACTGTAAAGTCACTAAAGACAGAGGGTGTTTATTACTTATTTTTGGTAATTTCCTTCATTCCTACTCCTCACATACAAAGTCGGATTATGTGCCTAATAACCAACATGTGTTGAACAAAATGAAGCCTTCCTGTTCATATTCAAAGGCTTGAAGATCAAAGAGGCAATTGGTTAGTATGTGATATCTATCGGTTCAACAATCAGCAAAGTCTCTAGTTCAGCCTGTCCAGGATGAAATCCATCTCCCTAAGACAATTAAGTTAAATTAACTAATTGTTTTGGGGATCACATTTGGCAGTATTCAGGGGTTATTCATAGCTCTGCACTCAGGAATCACTCCTGGCAGTCTCAGGAGACCATCTGGGATGCCGAGAATAGAACCTGAGTCACTCGGTGCAAGGTAAGTACCCTATTTGCTGCACTATCGCTCTGGCCCCCCTTAGACCATTTTAAAGGAAATTCATAACCAATTCCTCACAGTAGACCCTACGCAGGCACCCGAGCTCAGGACTCTACTTGTTGGGTTACCTGCCCCTCCTTGACCTGAAACATAACTGGAAGAAGGTGAAGCCCTGACAGGTCTCATCATGTGAGAGAGGTGACTCAGGCAGAGATCAGGAGGAAACCTGTTGGCCATGTCAGGAGCATACCTTTCCGATTATGCTCTGAGACCAGGAGTCCCAGCCCCATTTTAATTATTCTTATTCATTTTATCCTTATGAAGCAATCTAGGGCTTCTGGACTGATAAGTGGGTTTGGGCAGCAAGTCATCACTATTAGCCAGTCATGTGACCAAAGCTGTCTCAACCAAAGCAGCTAGTCATCACTGCTGACTATCTATGGAATAAAATGATGTCAGTCCTGGGCGCGGAAGAAGAGAGAAGGTACCTGCTCTAGGAAGTCTGCAAGTTCACACCAGCATCTCCAAACCTGGATACTTGGAACACTGAAAGTGCACTTACAAAGAAATGGTTTCAAATCATATAATACAAAATTTGGATCTCAGATGTTCTCACTAACTGGAGGGGGCTCACTAATGATACAGCCATGACAGATTTTGCTAGGAAGAATCCACACTGACTCCACACTGACACAAGAAGATCATATGATCACTGCCAGCATACAATGGTAGGGACATGAACGTCATGGAGAGGCTCCGCAGGTTAGCAAGAGGCTGTGACTAAGACCCATAGCCTTTGTTCCTGGGGAAGGAATGTTTCCTCAGAGGGACATTTTTTGGTAGCTTCAAGCAAAACCTGGAGAAGGCTTCAGAACCATAAGCAAGCTTTTAGAGGCATATAAAGTTGGCTTAATTACACATATGTTTTTATGCAGCTTCTCAGAAGTAAGGATAGTTGCTACCACTTCTTGGAGGTCAAGAGGGGTGCTGCCAGTTAGCCATGTTTTTTAAATAGTTATCACCATTTTTATCATTAAAATTTTTTTCAATTAGCAGGGTTTTTATCTGTCCTTTTATCTGTTTATCAGTGCCATCATGGACAACTGCTTGCTTTCTAATCTACAACTTAAGTCACTCTCAATTTCCCAGGGATTTTATAATGTCAGTACACATAATATTTTCCTCAATCATGACCATCACAATAAAAATCCATATATCAAACTTATGTTTCCCCACCAATTTCTGTTCAACTCTTATCTTTCTGGATGGCTTTCTCCAAGAATGCCTCCCTTCACTCTTACGCTAGATTTGCTATTGGAGAGATTATAGCTGATCGTTCTCTACTTGAAACAGGTGAGAAGATATTTGGTCTCTCAAAAGTCCCTTCACCCCTCTTATGGCATTAAGTCTGAGCTTCTCTTTTTTCTTTTGTTTTGCTTCTGTCAAAGTCTTCAGCAAAATTGATTCCAATTGACTTGTCTTTGCCAAGTATTTGTGTTATAGAAGAAATAATATTCATTAGTTGATCATTTGATTTCTAGTGATGCTAGAAATGTGTATTTTCTGTATGTTTAAATTTCACCAAGTAAGAGGTTTTTATTTTGTTTTAGTTTGGTTTCGGGACATAGTCAAAAGTTTTTAGGGCTTTAGGTTCAAGGATCACTCCTAGTGAGGCTCAGGGTACATTCTATGATGCAAGGGATGGAACCTGGGTCAGCCACATGCAAACAAGCACCCTGCCACTGTACTACCTCTCTGGCCATGATAAGAGATTTTAAAAATTGTGTTTCCAGGCCCAGATAAGATTCGGAGCTGCTGCTTGCAAAACAGACCCTCTGCTCCGTAAGACTATGATCCAAGAGGTCTTCTAACTCATTTTGGCACCCAGAGCGGCTTCTTACAGAAATGTATCTAGACTGTGAACTGAAAACATCAGAAATCCAAAACCGCACAGCCTTGACATAGAATCTTCATTCTCAGCAATGAAAAGAAATTATTAAATGATGCCTTTTCAGCAGGCCTGATTGTTGGGGGAAAATTCCAAACAATAATAGTGAGTTCTTTATTGAGATATTGAATGTATTCAAAGCATAGAGAATAAAATGAAGATCATTAGCTACTTAGGTGGGAACTGGGTGGGAGGGGGGTATATTGGGGTTCTTGGTGGTGGAACATGTGCACTGGTGAAGGGATGGGGTTTCAATCATTATATGACTGAGACTTATACCTGAAATCTTTGTATTTTTTCACGGTGATTCAATATAATAAAGGTAAATTAAAAAATAAAAATTGTATTTCCATGTTTTTATTGAACTGTTCAAATTCTTAATTTAATTTTCTATTGTAGTGTTTACCTTTTCACTTTTAGTTACTGGTTTATTGATGTCTTATATGTTAAGGAGTTTTTATATGTGCTGAAGCCATTCCCATTTTATATTTTTGACTATTAATTTTTTATGATACAAAAGTTCAAGTTCCACCAGGGTCATTTTTATCATTATTTTTCTCCTTTTATGTTTAAGACAGAATATCCACTACTAAACTATTTAAAACAATAATATGCCCTGTTTTCTTCCAGTACTTTCAATATTTCATTGCAGTGTTCAAATATTTCCTATTTGGTGGTGGGCTGGGGGTGGCGGTTGGGTTCATACCTTGTAGTACTCAGGGGCTGCTTCTGACTTGTTCTCAGGAGTGACTCCTGGCAGTGTTCAGGAAACCAAATGTGCTGATGGGAGTTCAGTCAAGTGCCTTAAACCCTGTACTCTCTCTCTAGCTCCTGACCACTTTGAAATTTATTTTGGTGTAACAATTATGGTTGAGGTTCTAGCTTTGTTGCTTTACCTTTAGTCTGCCCTGATGTTCTTTAAGTCCCCTTTTCTCCACTCATCTGAAACTCAACTTTTATTATATTGATTTCTCATTAGGAGTTGTTTGTTCGAGATCCTGATTGTATTTGAAGGGTTCCTTTTGACCACTATCCTTGTGCCTGCAGAACTAATTTTTATTACTGTAGTTTTATTTTAAAATGTTCAGTTTCTTGTGGGACTGACCAATTTATTCCAAGGAGAATGGAAAACTAGTTAAGGACTCAGGTTTTGATACTAAAATGCACCAAGCTTAAATCTTGACTCTAGTAGGTAGCATGTAAATTCCTTAATTTTCTAAGTTGTTTGTGCATCTATAAAATGGTGTTTATATCACTAAATATTAGTTATAAATAAATTTTATAATAGCTTATTTTCTTCTATTGACTTTTCATGTTAGTTTTGATGTCATTTTGATCAAGTTTTATCTTTTAAATTTTTCTTTTAGAATTGGATTGGGAGATTAAATCATATGAACATATATAAATTATATAAATCTATGTAGAATATGGAATACTCCCAGCGTGGTGCATGGGGGTGCTTCCAGCTATGCTGGTGGAACTATGTGGAACTGGGATTGAACTTGGACCTCCCATATACAAAGCCTATGATGGAGCTCTCTGAGCTCTCAGCTGTTCTCACCTCATATTGAATATCCATGAGGTTTCAAACCATATTATGTCTACTAAATCTTCATGTATATTTCTTAATAGAATTTAATTATTTTGTTTGTGGTTCTGGAGCACTTTTATCTTAGCCTTGTTTCTCTATATTTTATTTTGTTATATTTGCTGTTATAGTAATATGTTTTCTTCTTTTGTGCTTCCTACTTGGTAGGGTTTATATTCAGAAAACAGTTCATATATGGAGGTCAACTTGACAGAAATGGTTTCTAATGGATTATCAACATACTCTTTTGAAGTTTCTAGGTTGAAAAACTGAAGATATTTTTGCTTCTTTCTCTCTGTGTGTTGGGAATGTCAAAAATAACCTTCATATTATCAGAGAAAATGCTTGTAGCATTTAATAAATAATTGTTTTAGGTATCACATGTATCACTTGTCATCCCATTGCTCATCGATTTGCTTGAGTGGACACTAGAAACGTCTCCATTCGTCCCTGTCTCATGCTAGTGTAGCCCAGTGTAGTCTGCTTGCTCCAGGAACACCATGAGCCTCAAACCGTTTGTTCAGGGTTTTGACAAAGAAGTCTGACCATCTCGTAGGTGGACAGCCACGTATTCTTTTGATGTCCTATGGAATCCAGTCAGTAACAGCTCTAGTCCAGCAGTCATCTCTAAATCACATTACGTGTCCAGTCCATCTGATTTTTGACACTTTGGCAAATGAGACAGCGTCCCTGATTCTTAATCGTCCACGGAGCTCAGAACTCTGGATTCCTTTTCTCACTTGAGTGAAACATGATATTCCAAGCATAGCTCTTTCAATTCCTCTTTGGAAGACCAATTGCTTTAGGTATTATATTTATTTGTTTCCTACTGTTATACTAAAGGGGAATATAAATTCAGTCACTTAAAATGACACACTTTACATATGAAAGTTTCTTTAAGTGAGAAGTTCAGACAAAGCCTTCTGTAAAACTCAGTGTTTGTTTGTCTTTTTAGGAGACCCAGTGAGGGATGGATCTGATCCCAAACTCCCTGTGATTACTAGCAGAATTAATTTCCTTATGTCTATGGAATTTGTGATAGCTTGCTTCATCAAAGCAAGCAAGACACACAGTCACACAGAGTCTCACTGCTTCAAGTCTCTTACTCTAGGGACTGGAGAGAGAGTACAGTGGGTAAAGTTGCTGTTTTGCATGTTACCAACCTGGGTTCAATCCTTGGCACTTCACATGGTCACCCAAGCCCTGTCAGGAGTGATCCTTGAGCTAAGAGCCAGGAGTAAGTCCTAAACATCACCAGGAGTGATGCCTGAGCTCATCAGACCCACCAGGATCGTCTCCCTTTTCATCAACTCCAAGTCTACTGATGAGTGAACTTTACTGCACTGCCAATGTCCCCTCACTTTAGCATATTTAATCATCTTTACAATTTCCTCCTCAATTCCCTGAGAAAGGGAATGAATTATCCAATGGTAGCACCGATAGTGTTTGTCATAGTCATCTTTTAGAAGACATCCTTATAGAGACAGGAGATATAATGCTCTCTTCACAACATAAGAGAAATAAATAAGATTAATACTATATATGCTATATCGACAGTTTTAGAATTCTACATGCATATATATGTGATTTCTGTTTTATGGGACCATCATCATCATCATCATCATCATCATCATCATCATCATCATCATCATTGTCATCCCATTGATCGTCAATTTTCTCGAGTGGTCTCAGTAATGTCTCCATTCATCCTATCCTTGAGATTTTGGAAGCCTCTCTTTACTCATCCTTCCCAATGATGCCACATTGGAGACTCTTTCAGGGTCAGGGGAATGAGACCCAGCTTGTTACTGGTTTTGGCATATTAATACACCATGGGGACCTTGCCAGGGTCTCCATGTGGGCAGGAAACTCCCAGTAGTTTGCCAGGTTCTCCCAGAGGGAGAAGTAAGCTATAAGATATCGTAGTCTATAAGAGAAGTAGGCTATAAGTTATAAAGCAGCCGTGTGCTTCCGGGAGCTTGCTTTTAAGTCTCTGGATGTTGGCCGCTGATGGGATTCCACAGCGCTGGGGCAGTCCCTGGGTGTGACCCGTAGCTACTGGGAAATGGGAAATCTGGGCGGAGGAGGCCCAGATTCAAGCAGCCTTGGAGATCTCAGCCCCAGGACCCACACACCTGGGTTCCTCTGCCAGTACCTTCATACGTGAGGCTTGTCTGAACGTGTGGAGAGGGGCCTTGAGCATGGCTGTGGCTAGGCTCCGGAGGTCTTCGGCCACCGGGACCTCTGCTTGGGGCGGGGAGGGAAGCTGGAGCTCAGCTCTGAGGGGCCCCGGGGAAGACAGCCAGATGCGCGGGCAAGAGACTCTCTGCCCTTATGGGACCATAAGACATATTACTTCCATTAAGATATAAGATAATTTGTAAGGGAGGAAAATTGGAGTAACTTAAGATAGATACCTATAAAGGAAGATTTCATTATAAACCAGTGCCTGGAACAATATTGGCTGTCTGAAGAAGAAGCATCTGAATTAGGGAAAGAATCCATTTCTCTTTAGTTCCTTTTCAAAATGTGCTGAATAATGCATACTCTAGCAGAAAAAAATGGATGTGGACATAGAAACTCTTATTGTCCATGGAGAGATCCTTCTTTGGAGAGATTCATTCCAGCTGTCTTTTGCAAAGGCAAAGTTTCTCAAGATTGCTTCCGTTAAATGAACACAGAGATTTGGACCAAAAATTGACCTCTATTTACTTCTTGAGGACCAATTTCAAAATAAAGATTTAAGAGGACTCAAGTTCAGACGCAGAACAATTCCCAGCACCAAGTAGTACAATAGTCCCAATGACAACAATGCCATCATCAAGCAAATGGCAATCTAGATTAGTAAAAGAATTTTGTATTTTATTATAAGTGAACATTTTCCCAGAAATAGCAGGTCCAAATTAGTTGTCATCATCTGACTTAATTGCTAAATTAAGTCAACTCACAGCAAAATTAAATAGAAATGAAATGAATACATTGTAATAGGAGTAATTATGGGCCTGGGGAGACTCCTCAGAGGTGTCACGCTGGGGACTCTGGCTCAGTGCCTGGTGCTCTCTGATCTCCCAAGCACAGCTGGAGTGACCCCTGTGAACATTGCTATGACACCCCCCCCCGCAAAATAAAGACAATATCAAAAGAATAGCACTTATGTGTTACACAGAAAGTTCAAGCATAATTTTTGTTTTGAAGTACTTTGTTCTGTTCTGATGATACCGCAATATTCTTTACAATATTTTTTTAATTTTAAAAATTTATTTTCATAAAGTTGTTCACGATAAGGGGCTGGAGCAATAGCACAGCGGGTAGGGCGTTTGCCTTGCACAAGGCCGACCTGGGTTCGATTCCCAGCATCCCATATGGTCCCATGAGCACCTCCAGGAGTAATTCCTGAGTGCATGAGCCAGGAGTAACCCCTGTGCAACGCCGTGTGTGGCCCAAAAACCAAAAACCAAAAAAAAAATTGTTCACGATAATTGATTACATTCAATATTTCAACACCAATCCCACCCCCGTTTCACCTTCCCAGCAGCATTATTTCAAAGCTTCCCACCTCCGCTCAGGCCTGCCTCACAGGCAGATGCGAGATCATTTATTTTGTGTTGCTTGTTATGAATAGTCTTTGCAATTCTTTTTAGAAGTTTATTACTTCATCTCCAGCAAATGTTTCCTAGAGCCTTTACCTTTGTCTTCATCTTTCTTTCTTTTCAAAATGCCTAGACTTAGACTTGCCAACATTTTCAAAAAGATATCATTTTGTTAGAAAAAAAATTTTTGTCCACGTGTTTTAGCCATGCCGAGTGGTGCTCTGAGGCTGCTCTGACTGGGTTCTGGGTTCTGGGTGGTGCTTGGGGGACCATGAAGCTGGGATGGTGCATTATGAAATGCGTGTCTTCAGCCCACTGAGCTTTCTCTCCAGCCTCCCCCAAATGTACAAGATTTATTGATTTATTGATTTTGGAGGCTCTCCCCCGTGATGCTCAGGAGCCTGGAACCACGCCCTACAGCATTTGGCCACCCGGGCTGTGGTTCAATGTGATGACCTGAGAATGCGCTGCTGCTCGGGTCCTGCAGTGCCAGGGACTACCAGCTCCCCCCTTCCCCCACCGACCACCCCCCTAAGGTGCTGGTGTTCTGAAAGACTGTGTGGGCCCTTGAACTCCACATGCCAAATTAGTGTATGAAATTCCCAGTGAGTGTGACAGTGTTGCTTTATTCACAATGCAAGTGGGTGGCTTTAGGTCCCTCCTCCATGCCAGGACTCCCTTTAGCCCATAGAGGATGCACCCACCCTGTTCCCATCCTGCCCCCACACTTCCCAGGGTGCCATGTCACTTGTCTTGGTCCTTCCCTGAGTGCCCTGGTGTCCACTTCTGTCCTTCCGGTCTGGGCCCTGTTGCTCTGGGGCCCATCACTGGGATGCCTCAGCCTGCCCTGCAGCGCTCTGTCCCCTTGGCTCTGTCCTTTGTGGTCGGGCGATGTTGGGAGGAAACTGCTGCTTTCCTGCTCTGGCACAGGTGAGGGGGGAAAGGGCAACTTACTTGCCCTGTGTTCCCCCTTTTTATATTTAAATTAATTAATTAATTAATTTTCATGGAGTCACTGGGAGATACACAGTTATAAAGCTGTTCATGATGGGGTTTCAGTCATCCAATGATCCAACACCCATCTCTCCACCAGTGTCCTATTTCCCACCACCAATGACCCCAGTTTCCCTCCCGCCATCCCTGTGCCTCAGCCTGTCTCCATGGCTCTATGACTCTATGCTCTATGATAAGCACTTTCCTTCTCTCTCTCTCTCTCTCTCTCTCTCTCTCTTTCTCTCTCTCTCTCTGTCTCTCTCTCTCTCTCTCCTTCTGGGTACTATGGTTTGCAACACAGATACTGAGAGGTTATCATGTTTGTTCCTTTACCTACTTTCAACACTGGATGTTCTTATCCAGAGTGATCATTCCCAAATATCTTTGCAATAGGGGTTCCTTCTCTATCCCAGCTGCCTTCTCTACCAGCACTCGCAGGCTTCCAACCATGAGTTCCCCCTTTCTGTGCTTACTCCTACCTCTTGGCTATTAGCACAATCTCTCTGACCAGTTAGCAGTTATGTATGTTAATGAGATGTAAAATGACTGATTATCTTCACTAAATGACTGGCATCCCCCTTCCCCTCCACTGTAACACTGGGGGCCTTTGGGGCCACACTAACCCATGCTCAGAAGCTTCTAGAGCTACCCCAGCCCCCAACTATGCTGCTTAGCAGGCTATGTGATGGTGGGGACTGAACTGAGGTCTGTGCTCATCTATGTTCTAGCATGTACAAACTTCTGCAGCCGCCTCTCTCAAAACAAGAGTTAAAAAGAATTTGGTTATGGAGTAGGTCTGCCCCACAGCTTGGAAACTGGCCTCACATGCTGGGGGAAAAGGCAGCAGAGACAGAGAAGGGAACACCTAGTAGAGGATGTTGGGAGGACCCACTTGGGTTGAAAGCTGCGTACCAAAAGGAGACTATAGACCAAACATAATGGCCACTCAATACCTCTGTTGCAAACTACAAGACCCAACAGGAGAGAGAACAGAAGGGAATGCCCTGCTGAAGAGGCAGGATGGTGGGGGGGGGAGGTTGGGATCATTGGTGGAGGAGAATGGGCACTGGTGGAGGGATGTAAACAAAATGCAAACATGAAAGTTCTTAAGTTTGTAACTGTACCCCATGGTGATTCACTAATAAAACATTTAAAATAAAATAAAATAAAAATTGTACACTAAAAATATTTAAAAAATTAAAGTTTTTAGAAACCAAAAAAAAAAGAAAAGAATTTGGTTATGGTTTTGGGTCAATCACCATAGAAAAACCTCATAACTTAATTACTACTTGTAATGAATTACTTCTTGTAATGAATTACTACTTGTAATGAATTACTACTTGTAGGGAATGGCATTCTGGTTGGTTTTGGCTCACTCTCTGGGCAGAGGGGCTGGGAAGTAGGTTAATCTGATCACACTTTAATCAAGAATCAGCTGGCAACTTTTCTCTATGTAAATGTGTCAGTGCCTCTATGTACTACTAAAAAAAAAGACATTTGAAAAAAATTTTTTTTCAGTGATGATAAAAAAAATTGCCAAACCTAAAAGAAATGTGTCTTAGTTAGCTGAGCTGGAGGGTCAATGCACTTAAGATAAAAATCTCAACTAGTAGAGACACCAACTTCACTAGGATAGCCTTGCTTTATTAGTGCTTTGGACTTTGTTGTCGAAGCACATGGCTGGACTTCTCATTGCTATATTGATATGAATAAATAGATGCAAACCCAAAACTCTTAGAAAGGATGAAGGACTTGCTGATGTACCAATGCTTGAACCAATAATCCTTTTCTTACACCTAGAAAGGTTGTGTAGTCGAAGCTCCTATTAGAACTCGGCATTGGATGCTGCTGTGAGTTCTGCATGTCAAACATGAGCCTTTCCCCAGAGAACTCTAATGGAGGTGAAAAAAGTAAGCAGTCACAGTCAACAGCCCATATGGGCCAACCCTCCCCGCTGAGAAACACAAAGTATGCCTCATGAGCTAAAAGCCATTGATGAGAAGTGTTGGCGGGATCGATCACATAAAGTTGGACCTGAATTGTGCAGAGAGGAGAAACTTCAGCTCCAATGATGGAATTTACATTTTTTTCACATAAAGGAACTCTGCTACTGAGGAGGGTTGTCCTTCCATATTATTCAAATGATAATTACAAAATGGAAGTCTTGAAAGCTCAAGTGTTTATTCATAATCTTGGCCGGATTCCACTTTGGAAGAGTGAGATAGGCTTAAACCACAGCCAGTTCAATTATTTAATTTCACTGTATTAAAGCTCAAGGTTGCCAAATGATCTCATTACCAAATTATATCCTAAGGTCATGCAGGGAAAATAAGCTATTCTATGCCAGACAAAGCACTCCCAAGGGCAATTCATAGCCAAAGATATTTTTGAAGTTGCAAAAGGGCCGTGTTTTTCATGGGAAAATTCCATTCGCCACCCCTGATATCTTGGCTAGTTCGCGTGGAGAGCCCAGTGCCTAAACGAGCCTCCAAAGCATTGGAGCCAAATAGTTATCATGGAAGTGCAACATGGGAATGACAACTGGTAGCACTCTAAAAAGCAATTTTGTAATGGATTTTTTTTTTGAGGCCACTTGAGTTTACAAAAAAAATCTTTCCAGAAAGCAGCAAATTTCAGTGTAATGATGAGGGCCTTTCCTGTTTTGTTATGATTATAGATTCACATGATTTTTAAGCACGCTGTACAGTGAGAGATGTAAAAGATGGGGAAATTTCAAGGAAAGACGTGAAAAGACCAAAATGCTGAGGTTTCAGTCTTCACGATTTCGGATCTGTTTTTAAGATGGTGGGCCTTCGGAGAAGCAAAGGGTTCAGGTTCCCTATTAAAAGAGAACATTTGCTACCCCCACAACAGGCAAGAAATACCCCCCTCCGAACAAAGTGGTTTTATTGTGCCAGTGAGGAATTCCAGAAACGGGATATTATAAAAGTCCCTAGGGAGTAGTTTGAGATCAGGGTAAATATATACCTCGGAGGGGGATGGAGACATCAATTTATTTAGGAATTGGCTCTCTTCAAAGACCCTGGAGTGTAAAGTATCATGTAAATGATCCGAGTGAACAATATGTCAATCTTCACATCTAAATGGAGGTGAGTATTATATGAAAGGCATCTAACCCTCTTTCAAAACCCCTTCTAAGTTTTCCTGGTGAAAAAGGCCAGCATTGTGCATTGATTGTCTAACTCAAGGGTATTACAACACAAATATATTTTAGAAGTGCCAACAGTGCTCTGAGTTTATTATCTTGTGTCTTATTGTTTGGCAATTTTATTAAGTTGCAGCGTGATAGAAAGAGTTCCCCCCTGAGGCCAGCGTCCTCAAGTCCTCTGAGCTAATCCTGGTTTTCCCACTCTCAGCTCTGTGGGTTTTCTTGGAGAGTGAAGAAGAGAGATTTGATTAAAGGGACATGAATCAATCAGATGACCCCAGTTCTATCCTCAAGCTTTGCCACCAGCTTGCTTTTTTTGTCATAAAGGAAGCCATTGACTTCCCTGTGTTTAGCCGACTTCTTTGGGAAGATGGTGACCTGGGCACATCTAAAATCTTGCACAGCTCTGCACGGATCCTGTGATGTTATTCTATTACTGGCAATAGTTACTTATGCTTCAAGTTGCAACTTTGCTTCTCTGCCAGACCGTATAGGGTGGCATGGGGCTGGGGGAGGGGGTGCTAAAACAGAAACTTTTACAGGTCTTGAACCGAGACCTGGGGACAGAAGCTTAATTTTTCTATTTTCATAATTGAAGGAATAATTCCTTCTTTACAAAGTTAACTGCAAAGATGAGAGATAATGAGTTACGATTTCTAGACCGTAATAGAAATCCAATGCATGGTGATGCATATTGATTTTTACCTCTAGGAATGATTTGATGCCAAGGTGTAACCTTAAGCTGATGGGAAAAATAAAACATGGCAAAGCTGTGCATTTTCAGGGGGATTGCAGTGGCCAGCACAATATAATGCTCTTTTGTAAGAGTGATGGCGATCAGGTATGAAACTTGAGGAAAGCTCAGGAATGGTATTGAATTATCGAATCTCGGATGTGGAGAGTGGGTGCTTTATGCTGGATGCACGAGCTTGGCTGGTTTACTTGTCTGTGCCAAGTCCGACCCACAAGGCAGCCCGTGTCAACCCCAGGGGCTGGTGTGACCTTTAAGATGGAAATGATGGCCTGGGAGGAAATGGGCCTCAGGCAATGTGGGACACACACCTCTCGGGCCCAGAGATGTTGATGGCAGGAGGGTCTGGCTGGGACTCATCACTGCAGTTTACTGTTCTCATGGAAGATTTTGTTCATGAATGGATGCAGGTGTCGGTGAGCACAAGCTCACACTTAACTGTCTCACTGCTCTTCACTATTTTTTTCTTTTTTTGCTTTTTTGGGTCACACCCAGCAATGCACAGGGGTTACTCCTGGCTCTGCACTCAGGAGTTACTCTTGGCGGTGCTTAGGGGACCATATGGGATGCTGGGAATCGAACTCGGGTCGGCTGGGTGCAAGGCAAATGCCCTACCCGCTGTGCTATCACTCCAGCCCCTCTTGACTATTTTTGAAATATTTCTGTGACTATTGAAAGGCTTAAAAATAATATTAAAGAGTTTGGAGAGACAGTCCAACAGGTAGGGTGTTTGCCTTGCATGCAGTCAGCGTGGGTTCGATCCCCAGCACCACATATAGTCTCCAGAGCCCTGCCAGGAGTGATCCCTAAGCACAGAGCCACGAGTAAGCCTTGACCACTGCTGGGGATGGCTCAGCTCTTTCCCCTACGCATATATTTGTATATGTATGTTATCACGAATCACGAAATCCCACTGATCATTGATTTCTCCAGCAGGCTCAGTAACGTTTCCATTCATCCTATCCCTGAGATTTTAGAAGCCTCTCTCCACTCGGCCTTCCCTATGATGCTGCATTGGAGGCTCTTTCAGGGTCAGGGGAATGAGATCCAGCTTGTTACTGGCTTTATCATATGGCTACACCATGGGAAGCTTGCAAGGCTGTCCCATGTGGGCAGGAAACTCTCAGTAGCTTGCTAGTTTCTCCCAGAGGGAGAAGTGGGTTATAAGATATCGCGTGGCCGCTTTGTGGCCGCGCTTCTGGGAGCTTGCTTTTAAGTCTCTGGATGTTGGCTGTTGATGGGATTACACACACCTGGGTTCACCTTCATGCGTGAGGCTTGTCTGAATGTGTGGAGAGGAGCCTTGAGCATGGCTGTGGCTAGGTTCTGGGTGGTCTTTGGCTGCTGGGAGCTCTACTCGGGGTGGGAAGGGAAGCTGGAGCCCATCCCCTCTGAGGGGCCCCGGGGAAGACAGCCAGGCGTGCAGGCAAGAGATTCTCTACCCATATACATATATATGTATATATATAATATACAATATATGTGTACATATATATACACACAAATATATATATTTATATAAGGATCCTTGTCAAAGGCCAGGTAGTAAAGGAAGTAAGGGACTTGTCTTGCTGTCCACCCAGGTTTGAATTCTGGTACCATACATGGTCCCCGAGCCCCACCAGGTGTTATTCCTGAGCACAGGGCTAGGAGTAGCTCCTGAGTAGTGCTAGATGTGTCCCCAACTCCTCTCCCCCCCCAAATAAGAAACCGTGTCAAATGTATCAGCGCAGGAAATGGAAGATTATACCTGAGGTTGCTTTTCGGCTTCCAGTTTGCGACTCCCCACTCCTCCTCCCCCCACTTTATTTAAGCAGCGTGGCGTACAAAATTGCTCATGATGACTTGTTACAGGCATCCAGTATTCCAGCACCAACCCCACCACCGCCGTCACCTTCCCTCTACCCCTCCTCAAGCCCGCCCTCACAATTAGTTATTTTATACTGCTTATAACCGCTAAACAGCTAACAGATTGATCAAAGCGTATTTCTGTAAGGAGAGAATTTGTGAAATTGTTGTATCTCACCATGGGAACATTTAAGTCTTTGCGGTTTTACTGAGCTGCTATTGCAAGTTAAGCCTTTTGTGTTCCCGTTACTGTTAGTCGGGATGGGTTGGCTTCGATGTCACGCCCCGCCCAATCTGGTGTGTTATTGCTGGGATGTCAGCGTTGCAGAGTTTGGAGATGTCCAGAAAATCCAGAAGTCAGCGGTCTGGCCTGAGCTTTGGAATCTTGGACAAGTGGCTAGTGCTATAGGAGCAAGGGGTGGGTGACCTGCTTGTGGCTGTGCCCGGGTTGGGGTGGCATGGGGGCAGAGAGAGGTTTCTTTGTTTGCTGGTCTGGGAGTCTTGGTAGCTCCCAACTGTGCTCAGGGATCTCTCTCGGCTGTGTGCTCTCTCCTGCCTTGGTTCTTGCTCAGTCCTTTCCCTTCAGTTTTATCACCCTTATGTCTGGAGCGATAGCACAGCGGGTAGGGCATTTGCCTTGCATGCGGCCGACCCGGGTTCAATTCCTCCATCCCTCTCGGAGAGCCGGGCAAGCTACCAAGAGTATCCCACCCACATGGCAGAGCCTGGCAAGCTTCCTGTGGCGTATTCAATATGCCAAAAACAGTAACAACAAGTCTCACAATGGAGACATTACTGGTGCCCGCTTGAGCAAATCGATGAGCAACGGGATGACAGTGATACAGTGACACAGATTTGTCTTGCAACAAATCCCCTCTCATTTGCCTCGTGTAATAGCTTTTCTTGTTTGCAAGTGAAACCCCTTGAGGAATGTCAATTGCAACTGATTTGTTATCCAAACATAAACAGCAAGTTTCCAAGAAAAGCAGAATCCAATGACAAATAGCTTCCGAGGAGTAACTGCTATTAAGTGCATTACTTATGATAGCAGGACATTCCTTTGTTGTAAATTTTTTACACAAGCTCCTTTATAAATAAGGGAGGGAATCAAGTCACGTTAGGACACTTAGGAAGTTCACTTTTGCAGATCCAGATCTGGGATGGAATTAAAATTTTTCTAAATGTGCAATTTGGACAGAGAATGAGAATAGTGTAATTCAAAGGACTGAAGAGGGGAAAATGAAAAGCATTGGAATTCAGATACAAGTCCTCCTTTTGGGTTTTGGGTTACGTTTTTAATTATATTTTGGTTACTGATGTTACCCATCTGTGAATTTTAAAGGGTTTGTTCCATCACTGAATTAATTTTCTTAGCCCTGTCAATTGACTTGTTGATCAATTGACAGTTGTGAGTTGGTTTAATAAAATTTTTCGAGGGGTTGCCATTGTCTAGTCCTAAGTGTGGCAATTGCTCCCTCTTCTGGCGATTCCCAGAAACTACAGTTTTCTGCTCTCAATAGGGATTCAAGATAGTACAATGGGTAGCGCGCTTGCCTGGGCTGGATCCCCCGAGCTGCATATGGGCCCCTGAGTCTCCCAGGAGTGGTCTCTGATCCTTGAGCACAGAGCCAGGAGTAAGCCCATCCCACCCTAGAAGTTTCTCCCTCCCCTGACCCTCCCCACCCCCCACACAACCAAAAATACTTGTACTTAGCTCCAGAGGTAGCACTCTCAGATTCCGAACGTCCCCTGTGAATTACAGCCCTCCTGTTTGAAATGGGGGGGAAATGCTTCTCCACAGAACATGGTTAGTTGCTCGGCAGAAGAAAAGCATAAGGTAAATGTGTAATTTAAATATTTCTGGGGGGGTCACATTAAAGAATAAGAAATTTTTTATGTGATTTCTAATAAGAAAGACAAATGCAGAATCCATTTTAACAATCTATATCTCTATTTAGCCTGCGCCTCTCAAATATCATCACGGTGACACGCCAGCACTATGAACAATTAAGATGCTATTTTTCCATTCTTCTGGTGCACTCTTTTTTTTTTTTTTTTTTTTTTTTTTAGCTCTTTGGGTCATACCTGGCGATGCTCAGGGGTTGCTCCTGGCTCTGCACTAAGGAATTACTCCTGGCGGTGCTCGGGGGACCATATGGGATGCTGGGATTCGAACCAGGGTCGACTGCGTGCAAGGCAAAAGCCCTACCCGCTGTGCTATTGCTCCAGCCCCTGGTGCACTCTTAAAACAAACAAACAAACAAACAAAAAAGTCCTGTCCAGTTGTCTTTTGGGCCCACACCCAGCGGTGCTTGGAGGCTGCTACAGCTTCCTTGGTGGGAGACACCCAGGCCCCCTGCATCTCTGCAGCCTGGGGTGCATTTGTTGCAGCTCTCCCCGTGCCCCCGTTTGCGGCCCCCAGGTCCTGGGACGGGGGGCGGGGGGCGGGGGTCTCCTCCTGCCCGCAGCGTTGGCCGTGGAGAGCCCGGGCTGGGAGCGCAGGTGGGTCTCAGGGTCTCCGAGCGGCAGCCTGGCGGCTCCTGCTTCCTCGGGGGTACGGGCTGGCCTGGCCCCTTCGCAGGGGTGACCGACCACTGGGGAGCACGGCCGGGGCGTGGGCGGCGGCGCCCGTCAGCTGGTCTCCCTCCCGGCTCCCCAGGGTCCCCAAAGCCTCCCTGGGTCTAAGGTGGGGGATGCGGGGACACACGCCGGGCCGCGGAGGCGGAGGGAAAAGTCAGTCCCCGCCGACCCCCGTGCCGGAGGGTGCAAGTGTCCGCTTGAGCCGGCCCCCGGGCGGGCAGCTGACCCGGGAAGGTGGGCAGAGCGCACCCCAGACCCGCGGGGTATTTAAAGCGGGAGAGGACCCGCATCCTGACACCCGCCAGTGACTGTCCCCCGGAGCAGGGCGTCTGGGCATGTCTTTCCTTTCTACTTTTTGCTGCCGTCGCTTCCCCTTCTTTCCCGGAGCCGTGCCCAGCCGTGCCCGGGGCTCTGGCTCTGCACTCTGGGGTCGCTCCCGGCAGGGCTGGGGGCACCTTAGGAGTCCAGGGACCGAACCTGGGTTAGCCCCTGCAAGGCCCGTGCCCTCCCCCCTGCACTATCTCTCCGGCTGTGGCCACTCCGGGTGGGCCGCGTGCTGCCCAGGAGAGGCACCTGCTGTGCCCGCCTTGCCCCCTTGTCACTGCACCTTCGCTCTCCTTGCGCCCCCGGGTCACCTTCTGTAAGCGGGGATAGAGCTCCAGTAGTCTGGCTTGGGCACTGTCAGCCTGGGTCACCCTCACGGGTCACTCCGCAGGTCGAGGCCAGCGCCGCGTGTCCCATCCTCGCAGCCTCCTTTCCCGGGAGTGTTTCTGTCTCCCCGTGGGCCGGGCCGCTGTGTCTCCATCCACCCTACCACTGCCCCGCACTACCCTGTGCCAGAGAAGGGTCACTCGCTCGCTTGCCTTTGGTCACTTGCTATTTCGGGTCACAGCTGCGTTGCTGGAGACCCTGCCCCAGCCTGGGGCCCGCCAAGCACAGCTCGGCCCGTTCTCGGACCTTCGCGCCCGCTCCCCTGTCCTCCCAGACTTGATTCATGCCTCGGTCGGGCATCTCTGGACGGGTGAGAGGACGCCGCCCCCCCTCCTCCCGGGTGTTGGGTCCTTTCCCCACTGCACACACTCAGACACGCGGAGGTCGGGACCAC